>NC_089595.1:69825955-69952145 GCF_019320115.1 Miscanthus floridulus | reverse complement strand
CCTATTATCACCAATACATGACTCTATGTTTCAATGAGCCAAACAATACAATCTTTCAGATCTGTCTAGAGGACATGCAAAACTTGACAGCAAATTTGTAAAATCTATAACTCTTAAACCATCAGTCCTAAAATCATGAAATTTTAGAAAAAGCAAGATAAGGAAATTATCTACAACTTTGTATTCACCATATTTGCAAAAAACATCATTTGATCCACGAAGTTATCATCACAACAGAAAATGCACATGCAACCATTTCAGAATGTAACAATTTGACGTTTCACTTGTTTTGCTAACAAAGAACATGCACACATGAGCTATTCAAGAACTTCAACCACCACTAACATACTTAGCAACACTTTATTGAATCACAATCACTCAAAGCATCACCAAATACAATTACAAGCTTTATCTACAATTATGCTTTTATTAATTCTTCTTCTAATAAACACACATATATATATATAATGTTAGTGATATATGAGAACAACTAGTTTGTGGCTGAGACTTTTATGAGTGGTAGTTGTTATCAAAACATGGCTACTGCACAAATTTTACATGTTCAGGATTTATAATTTAATTACTATGAAAAAGACAAATTGCTATTGCAAGAAAACATGTAAAAGCAAGATAAATCTAAAGATCATCATTTTCTATAAATATATAGCCATATTATACATGCAAGGGCAAAGGAACCACATTTCACATTTTTGCATATATACATTATTTATAAATCATTTAAAACCATTTATCAAGCATTAATCAAGTTAAATTCATAACTTGGTCATACATGCACCAAAAATTATGAAATTTTATCAAGAGCTCACACATGCTATAAGTATACTAGCATTTGGAGCAGTACAACAGTAGATATGATGATAGCAAGCAAAGTAAGCTAGAATTAACCATTAATCATGATTAAATCAAAACATCATAAAACAGTGATCAAACAACATGTTTAATATTTTTCTTAGCCAGAACATACCAAAACAAGACTCCCAAAACTGGAATCACGATTTTAGGACATTCCTACCTCGAGATATGCATTTGACAAACTTAAAATGATTTCTAAAAGCACTTTATAAGAATAAATAAAAACAGTGGAAACTTTTCACTAACACATATCATATTATGCATCTACTGCATAGATCTACTCTCAAGGATTCCAAAAAGTCTTCATTTGCTATTTTACGGTTTTTCTATGATTTATTACGATTTTCCAAAGTTTTAGCCATAAAAGAAAAATAAACTTGCACCGAGGACCTCGAACTTCCACGAAAATAAATTCCAGCGAAACAGACCTTTCAGCCACTATTCACACGAGTCACGACTCTGTAGAAAACCCCTTCCCTTTCTTTGAATTTGAGTGCGACGTCCTTCATGCGATTTGAAACAGAGGAGGCGCGGGAGCTCGCCGGTTCAGGCGATGGGGTCGCCGACGGTGGCCATGGCGGGGCCATGCGCCCATCTAGGGGCTCGTGCGCAGCCGCAGGGCTGTCCGTCTTGGGCCACGACCGACCGAGGCAGCCTAGCCATGTGAGCGAAGGGCCATAGCGGCCTAGCGACGGCTCAAGGACAACAGCGACTGACTGCTCCGGGCGAAGAGGAGCAGTGCGTCGGCTGCGGCGCACGACGGCGAAGGTGCCACAATGCATGGGAGAAACAGAGGTGGCTCAGAGAATGAGCGAGGATGGTGGCTGCAGAGCTCGGTCGGTGGCCATGGTGGTGCGTTCGCGCTCGCGAGCTGTAGAGCGAGGAAGGGAGTGAGCGGAGGCGAGGGAGAGCGAGTGAGGGGATGGGGCGCTCAATCGTCCACCTTTGGAGGGCACAGGGGCGCGGCAGGGAGGTAGGTACATGTGGCAGTGGCGCTCAACAATGGTGGGGGCACGCTCTCGCGCATGGATGACGCGTCGGCAATTCTGCGAGCACGTGGCGTGCAGCGAAGTGGGCATGGTGGGAGCCAAATTGGGCCAGCTATGAGCCGATTTGGACATTGGGCCCAAAAGCAAAGTTGAATCCCACCTGATGATCTACAAAACTCATTAAGGGTGTGAAAGGATCAAGATGCCCAAGAGGGGGGGGGGTGAATTGGGCTAATTCTAAATTCTCTTGCAATAATCAAATCCTACGGATAGCCCAATTAACCCCTTGTGCCTAGAAAAGTGTTTATATCAAACTAATGCACAACAACCTCTCAACCTATGTTCCAAACTTACTCTAGCAAGCAATTCTATGGATGTAAAACAAGTATTGAATTGCTCAAAGTAAATACTCAAAGTAAGTGCTCAAAGTAAGTAGAGAGAGAAAGGAACGCGGCGATGTTTTGCCGAGGTATCGGAGAGTCGCCACTCCCCACTAGTCCTCGTTGGAGCACCCGCGCAAGGGTGTAGCTCCCCCTTGATCCGCGCAAGGATCAAGTGCTCTCTACGGGTTGATTCTTCGACACTCCGTCGCGGCGAATCACCCAAAGCCGCTCACAACTTGAGTTGGGTCACCCACAAACTCCGCCGGGTGAACACCAAACTCCCAATCACCACCAAGCCGTCTAGGTGATGGCGATCACCAAGAGTAACAAGCATGAACTCTCACTTGACCACGCGAAGCCTAATGAGAAGATGGATGCACACTTTGCTACTCTTGATTTGCTAGTGAGGCTACTCTCTTGGATTCTCAAATCACAAACACCTCACTAGGATCTTGCTCTTATTGGCACTCACAAACATGTTTCTCAGCTGTTGGAATGAGCAAAGGATACTCCACTCACGAGTGGAGCTTCTATTTATAAGCCAGCCTGAAAAACGAACCGTTATGAGCTTCTGCGGGATGACCGGACGCTCCGGTCGTGATGACCGGACGCTCCGGTCAGTTCAACCCGCGAACCAGCATTCAAGTGATGACCGGACGCTGTCAGGGTCCGGTCAGTACCGACCGGACGCGTCCGGTCGCTCTTGGATGCTTACTGTAAACGACCGGACGCTGGATACTCAGGGTCCGGTCACACTGACCGGACGTGTCCGGTCACACTTTTCCAAATCTGGACCCTTACTGGAGTTGACCGGACGCTGGCCCTCAGCGTCCGGTCACATGACCTCCCAGCGTCCGGTCACACCAGACTTGATCTTCTCGGTCAAATGAACTGACCGGACCCTGCGGCCAGCGTCCGGTCAGTATTTGACCCTCCATTCACTTCCAACTTCCGAACATATGTGAATGAAGTTTGCTCCAAAGGATCTTAGGCATTCATAGGAGCTACCTAGAGCTAGTTTTAACAAGTGTGCACCACACCTAACTCACTAGACTCAACTAGGTCAAGCTACCCGTTCATACCCCCCTTCATAGTACGGCCAAAGGAAAAACAAAGTCCTAAACTACTCTAAGTGTCTCTCCAACTCCAATCGACACTTAGAACTAGTCATCCTTAACCTTGTCGTCCATCCTTTGAAAACCGAAACGATTTCCATCGTAGGGGCATGACAACCTCGATTGCCCAATCGATCTCCATTACCATGACCTAACTTAATTGCCTCTGCAAAACACACGTTAGTCATAGTAATCTTTGTATTGACATTAATCACCGAAATCCAACTAGGGGCCTAGATGCTTTCAATCTCCCCCTTTTTGGTGATTGATGACAATACCACCTCGAGTATGTTATGGAGTGAGGTTTTTGACGGGCTTGGTTCATATAAGCTTTTGTTAATAAGAACAAGAGAGTTAGTCACGCTTATATGACCCAAGCCAACACAATGTACTCAAAGAATATGAATTAAGCATGAGTACAACTAACAGAGGCTCATTTGCTTCGAAGTATAAACGCGGAAGCAAAAGCAAATGAGCATTCCACAAGTGATATGACATATAGATAAAGCAAAGTAGGAATCACACATGTCAAAAATCACAATCACATAGATAGCATTATCACATATATATAATAGTATGCATGAAAGTAAACACACGAATGCATAGTGTATCCCACAAATAAAACTCCAAATGTATATAATAAGCTAATACTAGATAACTAGCTCCCCCTAAGTCTACATACTCAAACCCTCTCCCCCTTTGGCGTCAAACACCAAAACCTAGGGGTCGGTCGGCGGGGCTACAGCGGACGAGTCGGGCGCTGAAGTACGTGGAGCAAGATGGAACTGGGCGCCATCATCATCTGACCCATGAGCTCTGAACTGACTGACCCTCTGAAGCAGGAAGAGTCACTGAAGCAGTCTGGGTCTGAGCTGGTGCTGCCTGTGAAGCTGCAAGAATGTCTGTCGTAGGATCTAACGAGGCGACAGACGAGGGGAGCCTCTGAGTGGTCATGATAGCTGGAGCTGCTGTAGATGGACCGGCAGTATGCATGTGAGGCGGAGTAGGCATGCCGGTCAACTCGCTGAATGATGCTCCAAGACTCCTGGAGACTGACGACTCAGGCACGAATAGCGAGGAAGTCTGCTCTGGTGAGAAACCCGTGTGATAAGGAGTGAACTGCGGGGCTACACTAGGTGAAGCTAACCACTAGGACACCTGTACAGGAGGTGAAGTAAACTGAGCTGGAGTCGTTGAAGTGGTAGGAGGCTGTGCAAGCTGGGGCGAAGTCTGTGGCAGTGGAATCCCAATGGCTGTCACTACATGCTGCATGAATCCCATGAGCTGCTGCTGCATAAGTAACTG
Source organism: Miscanthus floridulus (assembly GCF_019320115.1). Classification (NCBI taxonomy): domain Eukaryota; kingdom Viridiplantae; phylum Streptophyta; class Magnoliopsida; order Poales; family Poaceae; genus Miscanthus; species Miscanthus floridulus. Next base: position 69,947,480 of record NC_089595.1, on the reverse strand, counting down.
CTGGTGCTGAAGGAGCTGCTGCTGCCGCTGAAACTCGTCCTGACGAGCCTAAAACTGAGCGAAGTTTGTAGCTGTCTCTTGTGCCTGTCGTGTCTGATCCTGCTGCATCCGCTCAAGAATAGCAATGAGAGCGGGGTCTGTCTGTGGAGCAGGTGGAGCAGAACTGGAGCTACCGGCCTCTGCATCGTGTCTGCGTGGAGGCATCTGAGGTATAGGCTGGTAGTCATCGTCAGAGCTGTCACTGTACTCACTCACTCCCTGCTGTGCCTCTAGCTCCTCCTCCTCAGTGGCTGCAATCCCTCTGATGATCTCGTCCTGCTGAGCTGCAGACTCTGGCACATCGGGGCAACGGCTAGGCTGACTGGGTGCCTGAGGAGTGGCGTGTCTGATCCTCTGTGATAGGTTGTAAGCTGGGAACTCTGTAGTGGCACCTGTATACTCATCCATCATGCCAGGGGGCTTATCAATCACAACTCTGCGGATGAGGAACGTGATCCAGTGAGCATAGGGAAGCTGCCTACGACCCTTGAATCCCTCAGCTATAGTATCCTCCATCTCTGAAAGAAGGAGGTCCCAGATGTCAAACACTGTCATCTGCATGATGGCATTGAGAAGCCAGAGCTGTAAGCGAGTCAGGCCCTCCCTGTATCCCAACCTGGGAAGCAGTGTCCTCCTGATGATGGCCTCTAGTATCCTCGCTGTAGGAGTCAAGTCACTGGGGTTCCTGCTCGACCCCTCACCAAACGGCTCCTTGAAGCAATGGCGCACTAAGTCTGTAGGGGGAACCAACCCTCCATGAGGACGCCTAGGAGGCTCCTGATGTCCATAGCAAACCTCATGCAACCTTACAGGCTGCTCCTGTAGTCTCAGTATCTCTCTGGCCCTGCTACTCGTCACTCTATAGTCTTTGCCATTGAAGGCAAAGTGAATGAATCTGTGATGAGGATCAATGTAGAGCGAGGCATAAAACTGATGAACCTAAGAAGGTACATATATCCCTGTCCGTCCAATCAGATCTGACAATCCTGGCAAATATGACAAGTATTGCCGAATGCCCTCTCCGGCTGCTGCCACAATGGACTCTATCGGACAGACCCTCTATGATCTGAACACTGCCCCACTGTTTAGATATGCATTGTAGAAATCCTCCTGCAGTGGCGTGTAGAACCCCTCAGCTGCTCTCTCATCCCTCCTCGGAGGGAACCAAACCTCAAACTCAACAAACCGCAGCTGCTGAACCTGCCTGGCTGTAGCGGCCCTCAAGTCGAGGTGAACCACTGGAGGTGGACCCTGTGGTCTAGGCGGAGGGCGTGAACCCCTGCACCGTGTAGCTGGCCTTGGTGGAACTGCAGCACTGGTACGACTCGAGTGGCGTAGCTGAGGTACCGGCTCGGTCTCCTGACTCTCCTGAGTCTCCTAGGCTAGCTGAGGCTCTGCTGGTGGAGGCTGCTGCTGTGCTGACGGACCCTCCTCAATGGCAAACCCGTCGTCCTGCAAACGTGGCAGTCCCTGCTGGACTACCATGACAACGCTCAACCTCCTCAATCGCAGCTCTGACTGCGGGTGAAACTGGCTGATCTGCAATGAGAACTCCGCTGCGGGTGCCACCTCTCTCGGCACGCTCTGCGGCCTCTGCAACAGCTGCTGCTCTGGCTGTCTCTGCGTCGGGGTACTTCCGCTTCTTGGATGTTACTTGCTTGGTTGATTTGCCCTTGGATCCGGCTGGCTGACGAGGCGGGGGCCTCCGATCATCTTCACCTGGGCCACCACCAACATTCTTGGTGCGAGCCATCTGAACTGACAAGATGGTGAACTGACGCTGATGAAGATCAACTGTCAAACTGTCGCTTTCGAGGCTTGGCCTCGATCCTTACTCGCGAGCTTGGCTCTGAGTTTACTGCCAACTGCCAGACGAAACACAACAGAACCGACTCGCTGCACGATAGAATAGATGGATATACAAATAAATACCATATATCTAATAGATGCGAAATCCTAATAGAGAAAGCAATTTTAGATGCAAACTTGAATTGAGTGGCTTTCTACCTGATGATCAGTGATCCGAGAATAGATAAGACGTCACGTGGGGGATCTCGGAACTGGTTAGGGTTAGGTCAAACGCCCTGAATGCAATGGGGAATCAATGTATTTAGAATTTGATCTAGGTCACAATTGGAGATCAAGATTGAACCACAAGATTTGCCTTACCAAACAATGGGAGGATAGGGCAAGAGCGGCGAAGATTGGCAGCCTTGGCAACGATGAAGCAACGAGCTAGGGCGCGAGGAGGCCGGCGAGGCACTGAGCAGAGGCAAGGCAGGGCCGGAGCTCGGCGGCGCTTGGCTGCGACGGACCGGTGGTGGCGCGGGACAGGGGCACGGAGGCGCGCGGCTGGGCAGGCGTGGTGGCGCACGGCTGGGCAGGCGTGGTGGCGCGGTGAGGCTGCGGCGGCGCGGCTAGGCAGGAGGTGGTGGCTCGGTTGCGGGCTCACGGAGGCGCTGGTAAGGCAGGTGAACCGAAGGTCTGGATTTATAATTCCCCAAACGCGACAGAAAAGGAAACCGAAAAGAGACTTGAAGTCGCGCGAGATCCACTGACCGGACGCTCCGGTGGTAGCGACCGGACGCTACCACCCAGCGTCCGGTCGATTCCAGAGAGGTCCAAATCCTCTGGAATCGCGACCGGACGCGTCCGGTGGTCCATGACCGGACGCAGGCAGGGTCCGGTCAGTTTAACTTTGTCATCCTCCGATCGACCGGACGCTGAGCCCTTTCTGACCGGACGCACAGACACAGCGTCCGGTCACTCCTTCAACAGCAGTTCACTTCCTGTGAACTGACCGGACGCTGGACGGCAGCGTCCGGTGCAGCGTCCGGTGCACCTTTTCCAGCAATCCTTCAACCTTCCTTTGCGCTGCCTGTTCCCAGTCAAGTCCCAACTTGAATAAGATCCAAATAAACACCAATTGGGACTGATGTGAGTGACCTCTCTCAAAACCTCATATTTTTCAAAATATTTTGTCTTAGGCTGTAATTCTTTTTAAGAAACTAGGCAACAAGAGGGCAAATGGAACAAAACGTCAAAACAACATTCATGCATATGTAATGCTTGTAAGTAAATCTAGTTGCTTGTCAAGTTTGATCCATGGTTAAGCTTCTTCACACGCTTTTCGGCGGTTATCTTAACCATGTTAAACAAGCCCTATATGCATTGCCACAAATTAAACATGTTGTATATTACAATGAATGCAAGGGACAACACAAGCTCAATTTTTAGTGAAGTTACTAAAATCAAGTACATTGAGCTCATTCCACAATCTACAAAATATAGCTTCATCTAGCGGTTTAGTAAAGATATCCGCTAATTGATCTTCGGATCTTACACCCTCTAGTGATATATTATTTTTGGCTACATGATCTCTTAGAAAGTGATGGCGGATATCTATATGCTTGGTGCGAGAATGTTGAACCGGATTATTTGCAAGTTTTACCGCACTTTCATTGTCGCACAAAAGAGGTACTTTCTCTAGAACTACTCCATAGTCTAGTAAAGTTTGTTTCATGTATAATATTTGTGCACAACAAGCATCCGCGGCAATGTATTCCGCTTCGGCGGTGGACAAAGCCACACTATTTTGTTTCTTGGAGGACCAAGACACAAGTGATCTACCAAGCAAATGGCACCCTCCGGATGTGCTCTTTCTATCAACTTTGCATCCGGCGTAGTCCGAATCGGAATAGCCAATTAATTCAAATAAAGCTCCTTTGGGATACCAAAGGCCTATGCTTGGTGTGTGCTTAAGATACCTAAGGATTCTTTTTACGGCAATTAAATGTGTTTCCTTAGGACTAGCTTGAAATCTAGCACACATACACACACTAAACATGATGTCGGGCCTAGATGCGGTTAAATATAACAAGCTACCAATCATAGAACGGTAGAGAGTTTGATCAACCGAGTTACCTCCCTCATCTAGGTCGAGATGTCCATTGGTAGGCATTGGGGTCTTGATTGGCTTACATTCATCCATCTTGAATCTCTTGAGAAGATCTTTTGTGTATTTCTCTTGAGAGATGAATATGCCTTCTTTCATTTGCTTGACTTGAAAACCGAGAAAGAATGTAAGCTCACCAATCATTGACATCTCGAACTCCTTAGACATCAATTCACCAAATTCTTTGCAAGAGTCTTCATTTGATGATCCAAAGATGATATCATCAACATATACTTGACAAATGAAGATATGCCCATCAAGCTTCTTGGTGAATAGTGTGGTGTCGACCTTCCCAATGGTGAAGCCCTTTTCAATAAGGAAGTCCCGAAGGCGCTCATACCAAGCTCTTGGGGCTTGCTTAAGCCCATATAGTGCCTTGTACAACCTATAACATGATTAGGATATCTAGGGTCTTCAAACCCGGGAGGTTGATCAACATAGACTAGTTTATTAATAAAGCCATTTAAGAATGCACTTTTCACATCCATTTGATATAGTTTCATTTCATGATGTGATGCATATGCAAGAAGGATACGGATGGCTTCTAATCTTGCAACCGGTGCAAAGGTTTCTCCAAAATCTAGACCTTCAACTTGAGAGAACCCCTTTGCCACTAGTCTTGCCTTGTTCCTCACAACAACACCTTGATCATCTTGTTTGTTGCGGAACACCCACTTTGTTCCAATGACTCTTGCATCTTTTGGTCGCTCTTCAAGATTCCAAACTTCATTGCGAGTGAAGTTGTTCAACTCTTCATGCATGGCATTGATCCAATCCGGATCTTTAAGAGCATCTTCTACCTTGGTAGGCTCATAGCAAGAGACAAAAGAGTGATGAGCAATAAATGAAGTAAGCTTTTGAGATCGAGTCATCACCCCCCTTTGTTGGACTCCTTATGATGAGATCTTGTGGATGATCTTGTAGGAGAGGTGTATTTCTTCTATTGACCACTTGATGAGGAGGTTGTGGAGCATCAACATCTTGTGCTTGTACCACCATTTGCTCATGGGAGATATGAGTATCTTCATTTTCTACTCTTCCAACTTTTTCACCATCTTGTGGTACATTTGATGAAGAGGGTTGATTAATGACTTGTACATCATCTTCATCATCTTTTGGCTTGATGTCTCCCACCGGAATATTCTTCATAGCCTCCCTCAATGGTTCATCACCTACATCATCAAGATTCTCATGTGCTCCTTGGGAGCCGTTAGATTCATCAAATTCCACATCATATGTTTCTTCAACCAAGCCGGTGGCATGATTAAATACTCTATATGCTTTGGACTTCAATGAGTAACCAACAAGAAAACCTATATCACAACGCCTTTGAAACTTCCCTAGGTGTTGCCGCTTCTTGTAGATGTAGCACTTGCAACCAAACACCCTAAAGAAGGAGACGTCCGGCTTCTTCCCATTGAGCAACTCATATGGAGTCTTGACAAGGAACTTTTGAAGAAATAGGCGATTGGATGCATAACATGCGGTGTTGATTGCTTCCGCCCATAGAGCTTCGGGGGTGTTGTACTCATCTAGCATTGTCCTTGCAAGAGTGATCAAAGTCCGGTTCTTCCTCTCAACTACACCATTTTGTTGAGGAGTATAGGTTGCGGAGACTTCATGTTTGATTCCAACTTCATCACAATAAGCTTCTATATTTGTGTTGTCAAACTCTTTGCCATTGTCACTTCTTATCTTCTTGAGCTTCACTTCAAATTCATTTTGAGCTCTCTTGGCAAACTTCTTGAAACAAGATGCAACTTTGGATTTGTCATGAAGGAAGAACACCCATGTATATCTTGAATAGTCATCCACAATCACAAGACAATAGAGATTTCCTCCCAAACTCTTGTATGTTGTTGGTCCAAATAAATCCATGTGTAGGAGTTCTAGCACTCTTGTGGTTGACATGAAAGCTTTGGTTGGATGAGTGTTTGCAACTTGCTTGCTGGCTTGACATGCACTACAAAGCTTGTCCTTCTCAAACTTCACATCCTTCAACCCTCTCACCAAATCATTCTTCATAAGCTTCTTGAGTGAGCTCATCCCAACATGAGCAAGTCTTCTATGCCATAGCCACCCAAGTGTTGTTTTGGTGAATAGGCAAGTCTTCAAGTTTGCATCTTCGGAGGTGAAGTCAACTAGATATAAGTTGTTGTATCTAAATCCATTGAATATCACTTGATTGTCATCTACCTTGGATACAACCACCTCCTTCTCGGTGAATAAGCATTGAAAGCCAAGATCACACAATTGCCCAATGGATAGCAAGTTGAAGCTCAATGAAGCAACATAGAGCACATTGGAGATGGAATGATCATTTGATATTGCCACTTTGCCCAATCCTTTAACCTTGCCCTTTGAATTATCTCCAAATGTTATTTTCTCTTGTCCATCTACCTCTTCATCTAGTGAGGTGAACATACGAGGATCACCGGTCATATGTTGAGTGCAACCACTATCAATAACCCAATGACTTCCACCGGTCTTGTAGTTCACCTACACACAAGAGATTCAAGCTTTAGGGATCCAAGCTTGTTGAGGGCCCTTCACCTTCTCAACAAGTGACTTAGCCACCCAAACTTTCTTAGGCCTACTCTTGTTGGGGGGACCTAAGAACATGACTTTCATCTTTCCACTCGAATCTTTTCTAAGCATGTAGTGAGCATTGAAAGCAAAGGGTCTAGCATGCTTGGGCAAGGGTTGTGGTGGTGGAGTTTGACACTCATGAGCAAAGTGACCTTCTTGTCCACACTCAAAACATCTCTTTGGCTTTGGCTTTGGCTTTGATAGTTGGTGTTGAGCTTGAGCCTTCTTCTTCTCTACACTTGCCATATATCCAATGCCACTTCTATCCATCTTCATGACGGTATTCATGAGTAGCTCACTTTGGAGATGCTTGCCTCTAGCAAACTTGCTCAATCCCACTTTGAGATGCTCTTTCTCCATCTTGAGCTTCTTGTTCTCTTCCTTGAGAATATCATTGTTCTTCTCCTCCTTGAGTTTCTTAATTTCTTCTTTTAGCTTCTCATTCTCAAGGATCACCTCTTTGTCATGATCAAGAGTTTCTAGCACAATGGTGTTGTGACTTTTCATCTCTTTAAGATCTTTTATGAGCTTCTCATTGTCACTCTTGAGCTTGACATACTCATCATAGTCAATGCACTCAACCACTTGCTTGCCCTTGCTACTAGATCCATGCTCAATGCTTTCATCAATTAAATCATCACATGAGGTAGCTATATCAATCTTAACAACATGGTTAGTAGCATCATGTGGCTCATTTGGTAAGAATTCTTGTGCAATAATAAGGGTATCATAATTGATCTTTAGAGTTGTATATTCATCTTTTAGCTTATGGTGACTAGTGACAAGCTCATTGTGCACCCACTCAAGTTTATCATTTTTATCTTTAAGCTCTTTCTTAGAAGATTTGAGCTCCTTGAGTTTGGATGATATAGAATCATTTGTTTCTTTGAGCTCATCATTAGCCTTTTCTAATGTATCACACTTAGCTAAAAGTGAATCATTTTTAGCATCAAGTTTTTCATTTGTAGCTCTACTCTTTCTAATGATCTTAGTATATTTTCTAAGTATTTTGACAAGATCATCATAAGTGGGTGAGTCATCATCATCGCTATCACTATCATCATCACTAGCATGTTCATCATCACTACTATCATCACTCTTAGTTACCTTGCATTCACCTTTGGCCATAAGGCATAGGTGTGTAGAGGATGATGGCGATGGTGGCGGTGAAGATGCAAGATCAATAGCAATGGCGGCCACCTTTTCATCGTCACTATCATCATCGGATGATCCACTTGATGAATCAATGTCCGTGAGCCAATCACCGACAATGTAGGCCTTGCCACTCTTCTTCTTCTTGTAGAAGTCCCTCTTTTTGCCATCTCTCTTCTTGTATGGCTTGTTCTTTTTCTTTTCATCTTCATCACTTGAATCATCTTTCTTGCCCTTGTTCTTGAACTTGTCTTTCTTGGGCTTTGTGCATTGATGAGCTAAGTGGCCAAGTTCACCACAATTGTAGCAATCCATCTCGGAGATTAGCTTTCTTCTTGAGCTTGTGAAGAACTTCTTCTTCTTGCCGTCGAACTTGATGCCACTCTTGTTTAGCCTTTTTAGCATCTTTGTGGTCTTCTTCACCATGAGGGCAAGGCTTTCTTCATCATCTTCATCACTTGAGCTCTCATACTCAAGTCTTGCTTTGCCCTTGTCTTGGCTAGCTTTGAATGCTAAGTCCTTCTCTTTCTTCTTTGTAGAGGATGAGCCATCTTGTGGTGTGATGTGCATGTACATCTCATGAGCATTGATCTTTCCTAAGATTTATGTCGGTGTAGCGGTGGAAAGATCACCTTGATGTAGCATAGTCACAACGTGTCCATATTTATCAATGGGGAGGACACTCAAGATTTTTCTCACAACATCGGATGGTGACATTTGAGTAAGTCCAAGCCCATTGACTTCCTCTACAAGAACATTTAATCGAGAATACATCTCATTAGCACTTTCTTTGGGAAACATCTCAAAAGAATTTAGCTTTTTAATCACAAGATGATAGCGCTCCTCACGCTCACTCTTGGTTCCCTCATGGAGCGCACAAACGTCCGACCATAGAGCATGGGCGTCTTTGTGGTTCCTTACACGATTGAACACCTCTTTGCAAAGGCCTCTAAAAATGGTGTTGCGAGCCTTTGCATTCCATTTCTCATAATTCACTTCATCCCCTTGAAGTTGTGCGGCATTCCTAGGTGCGGGGAACCCTTGAGAGGCGGCTCTAAGAATTCCAACATCTAGAGCTTCTAAGTATGCCTCCATGCGGATTTTCCAATATGGAAAATCATCTCCCTCAATATAGGAGGAGGTCCATCCCCGTGAGACATCTTGCTCTAAGCGATTAAGCTTAAAAAGTGAGCACGAGGCTCTGATACCAATTGAAAGGATCAAGATGCCCAAGAGGGGGGGTGAATTGGGCTAATTCTAAATTCTCTTGCAATAATCAAATCCTACGGATAGCCCAATTAACCCCTTGTGCCTAGAAAAGTGTTTATATCAAACTAATGCACAACAACCTCTCAACCTATGTTCCAAACTTACTCTAGCAAGCAATTCTATGGATGTAAAACAAGTATTGAATTGCTCAAAGTAAATACTCAAAGTAAGTGCTCAAAGTAAGTAGAGAGAGAAAGGAACGCGGCGATGTTTTGCCGAGGTATCGGAGAGTCGCCACTCCCCACTAGTCCTCGTTGGAGCACCCGCGCAAGGGTGTAGCTCCCCCTTGATCCGCGCAAGGATCAAGTGCTCTCTACGGGTTGATTCTTCGACACTCCGTCGCGGCGAATCACCCAAAGCCGCTCACAACTTGAGTTGGGTCACCCACAAACTCCGCCGGGTGAACACCAAACTCCCAATCACCACCAAGCCGTCTAGGTGATGGCGATCACCAAGAGTAACAAGCACGAACTCTCACTTGACCACGCGAAGCCTAATGAGAAGATGGATGCACACTTTGCTACTCTTGATTTGCTAGTGAGGCTACTCTCTTGGATTCTCAAATCACAAACACCTCACTAGGATCTTGCTCTTCTTGGCACTCACAAACATGTTTCTCAGCTGTTGGAATGAGCAAAGGATACTCCACTCACGAGTGGAGCTTCTATTTATAAGCCAGCCTGAAAAACGAACCGTTATGAGCTTCTGCGGGATGACCGGACGCTCCGGTCAGTTCAACCCACGAACCAGCATTCAAGTGATGACCGGACGCTGTCAGGGTCCGGTCAGTACCGACCGGACGCGTCCGGTCGCTCTTGGATGCTTACTGTAAACGACCGGACGCTGGATACTCAGGGTCCGGTCACACTGACCGGACGCGTCCGGTCACACTTTTCCAAATCTGGACCCTTACTGGAGTTGACCGGACGCTGGCCCTCAGCGTCCGGTCACATGACCTCCCAGCGTCCGGTCACACCAGACTTGATCTTCTCGGTCAAATGAACTGACCGGACCCTGCGGCCAGCGTCCGGTCGCACCGGAGCCAGCGTCCGGTCAGTATTTGACCCTCCATTCACTTCCAACTTCCGAACATATGTGAATGAAGTTTGCTCCAAAGGATCTTAGGCATTCATAGGAGCTACCTAGAGCTAGTTTTAACAAGTGTGCACCACACCTAACTCACTAGACTCAACTAGGTCAAGCTACCCGTTCATACCCCCCTTCATAGTACGGCCAAAGGAAAAACAAAGTCCTAAACTACTCTAAGTGTCTCTCCAACTCCAATCGACACTTAGAACTAGTCATCCTTAACCTTGTCGTCCATCCTTTGAAAACCGAAACGATTTCCATCGTAGGGGCATGACAACCTCGATTGCCCAATCGATCTCCATTACCATGACCTAACTTAATTGCCTCTGCAAAACACACGTTAGTCATAGTAATCTTTGTATTGACATTAATCACCGAAATCCAACTGGGGGCCTAGATGCTTTCAGGGTGCTTGGCCATTAGAGAAACATATTAACATGTAATTATGCCCGAAGTTGACACTATCAGCGACTAATCAAGGATTAAGCCTTGCTTTGCTTGAGCTCGAATTACTTGGTCAAAACGTGGTCAAATTGATTCCTACTTTTTGTATGTCCTTGTCCGAGATGTAATCTCCAACTTTTATATTTGGCTCAACTTGAGTTGCTTAACAAAAATCCGAGAACGCGAGATGCCAATCATCGTTGCCACTGAAATTTCTAGACTAAGCCAAATTTTTGAGATCCAAAACAGCACTGGGTTCAGTTTTGAGTCCTCAGTTTGACTAAGTTAGCGACCAAACTAGCTCATGACCCTTGAACAAAGTTTGTTGTGCACCTCTTGGTCTGCAACTTTGCTTAAAGGATCATGGATTGGTTCATCTTATTTAGGGAGATACAATTATCCAAAGTAGAGTACACGAAACTGAAACCGGGATTTAGTTAACTCCTCAAAACAGTTAGTCTTTGCTGATTTTGAAACTAACTTCGAAGATCTAAATAAACTTCAAATTTGATGAGACTTGCTTCATTATTTCTAGCATAAAGTGTACTTCAACTCATATTAAGGAATCTAGTTGAGTTACCATATGAATTTGGAAGATAAAAATGTCACAACATGTCAACTCGCTGTTGTCGATCAGGGACGAGATTTCTAAGATGCCAAAACAACACTGCATTCAAATTTGAGGCAACTGTTTGACCCACTTAGGAGTTGAATTAGGGCTTGGTCCAAAAATAAAGTTTGTTGCATTCCATTCAAACTTCAACTTTTATTTAAGGTCCAACTCCATGCAAGCACTCCAAATAGTTGGTCAACATAGGTCAAAATCATATGATGAAAAAGATAATTTTAGCTATTCCCACACTTAGAAGCATTTTCTTGACATTTGCTCAACACGAACCCTTCATGACTTTTGTTGTAAAGTTCAATTAGAGTCAGTTGGGCAAGGTAGCAAGGTTTGGTCGACATCCCATGTTCCTATTCACCTGATGAAGCAATTTAAGCAAAAATAAACTTATTATTTCATGTGACTTTTTAGTTCCAAACTTCATGAAACTTTTCCACTGTTCAAGATGGATGCATATTGATGTAATGTACATGAAATAAGCATGTTTAACATTACTCATGCCTAATCTTAATCAGGGTCCACATGTAAGCAAAGGCGTGTTGTCCAAGTTCAAGTTGGGACTCAATTTCATAGACTGGATCTCAACACCTTCGTCATCACTTCAAAATTATGAACTAGAGCTCTTGATTACCACTGAACTTATCATGTTAGAGCTCAAACCCACTGCTTAACTAGTGAAAAACACCTGGGGTGTTACAACTGTGTTCAAAAGAAAAAAACAGATACAGTCATAGGGACAAGGGGGGTGATGCCTTTTGAAATATTCCTTGTCCTGGGGCTAGGATGGCAAATGGGTCATAGGCATTTTTCCTTCGTTGAAATGTCTCCCACCTTGCCTCAAAGTGGGCCTTCCACTCCTGTGTAGTGTTGTAGTTGGGCAGATATTGCTTCACCCTAATACCTGCCTTGCCAGAGAATTCTATTATCTGGTTATTGAGGTTCAGTGCATGTTCGACGCCGTGAGGACCTGATGAAGATGGCACTGAGGATAGGAATCCCACTAGGTAGAAAACTTCCTCATCTGGTATGACTACTGACGTTCTATTGTCCCATCTGCATGAAATGAAAATAGTCAGTCATCAATCAAACTATGGAAGGTGCACCACCATGAGGTTTCTTGTTTCACATATTAATTTAATTACCTGAATTTGTTTACTGGGTAGAGCAATATGGGACCACTGTTGCTGTCTTTCGGTATTTTCCCAAAGACCTCCCTTGCGAATGTGTGGATCGAACTCTTTGGAACCATGAGATTTAGCCATGGGTGTGGGACCTCCCACATCCCCTTAACTCTCAGTTTAACCTCAGAGGAGCGCACCCTATCCAGGAACTCGATGTAGGTGACATCTGTGTGGAATAGGGATGGAGGCATATATCTAAGTTGATACAGTAGGTCATTGACCTCCTGCAGACATGTATACACATATTTCGATCACTCAAATTGATTTCATTTTATATTAGTCACAAGTCGTAACCATATTCAATGGTATGCGAGTTGTCTGCTCACCTGTTCCATGTTGTCTGCCTCCTCAGGGTTGTAGTTCTTGGTCATCTCGAGGCGGAAGAGCACCCTTCTATCTGATTCGAACTGGCGGCTTGCCCACACTGGATCCTGTGGGCTAAATGATGATCTCCAGTTGTTCAGGATGCCTGTCCTGTTGATGATGACGAAGCCCTCTATGTAATCAAAGGTCTTCTCTGCTGAAATAAGCATCTCCTGATCCTCTGCAAAGCTTGTGAAGTCTGAGTAGAGAACTCTAATCCACCTCACCTGTTGCATATTCAAATCATTAGCGAGTAGCTGTTAAAAGTTGCTAACGTTAAGTTGGTATATAAATGATTCTCTTGTTTGCTGTACCATTTTTGGAGCAGGCTCGAGCACAATCCTGGCCCTAGTGATGATACCGAACTGACCTAGGCCACCAAGAGCAGCATGGAAGAGATCAGAGTTCCGCTCTGGTGAGCAAGTGACGATGTCTCCTTTTCCTGCATTTAGCAGTCATGATGTACAAGTTGGATAAGAACCCATTATATTTTGTTGTTCAGAGAACTTTCATTTCATCATAATTATCAAGGTATATATGTCTGATACCTGTCACAATCTCCAGCTCGTTTACATTGCTGATTTGTGGGCCATGTCGGAACGTCTGCCCACTGACCCCTGCATTCGACAACGTGCCTCCAATTGTGAGGTGGAGATAATCAGTCCATGACTTTGGTGCCAGACCGTACTTCAATGTCTCATTCAGGACATTTATCCAGAGTTCTCCTCCTGAGGCATCAACATAGGGCGATGCACCAGATTGCACCTGCATCTTGGCATTAGGGAGGGACTCCATTTTAATGACAATCCCTCCAGCTGCCTGGCACTGCCCTCGGAGTGAGTGTCCATGCCCACGGGCCGCCACGGTGAGCATGGAGTGCTCTCCCGCCAAGAAGACATGCCTGACCGTAGTGGCAATGTCATCTACTGAGCCTGGATGAAGCACAGCAGCTGGCATGAAACTAGAGAGATTGCCAAAGTCCCAGGCAGCAGTAGACACGTCACGGAAGCTGAAATGGCCATCGAGGGGTAGTTTATTGAGGGTTGCGAGCACATCTTGGTCAGTTGTGTGGGAGGTGGTGACTACACCAAAGGCAAATAAAACGAAAAACTTCAGGTACTGCAGAACTGATGGTTTCATGGCTCATCTACAGTTCAACAACCAACTAGTTCAGCAGTTTAAGTTTTGAGGAGAAAGATGAATAGGATAGGGTGGTTTAGTGTAAGGAGGGATGGGAATGGAGAGTGAGGGATGTATGGATATTTAAAGGGGCACTTGGAGGGTTTGCATGTGAACTGGTTAAAGATGGCAACCGGTATGTTACCTGCGGATACAAGCCTCACAGACCCGCACCTGGGAGAGAAATTGTGCGTCGGCACCCCCGCCCGCCACCCGCCACGCGTAGCATTCTGTGCCCGCACCCGCTATCCGCGGGCATGCCTGCATGCCCGCCAGCGTGGTAGGACAGCGACTTGCACGGCGGGGACGACGGCCTAGGTCGGAGCCTCGGAGGCTAGCGGCCAGCGGCCGGCGTCGGAGGCTCGGAGGATGGCGACCGGCGTCGGAGTGCGCTGGATCTGGAGAGGAGTCGCGCGTGGAGACTAGAGAGGAGCGTGCGAGGCTGTCGAAGTGCGCTGGAGTGGGGGGAGGCGCCGCGACCGCGAGTTGGAGCCTCGGAGCGGGACGGCCGGCGTCTGCTAGCTGTCGGTGTAGGGAGGCCGGAGGCCGGTGTCGGGGTGGCGCGAGTGGGGGAGGTGCGACGCCCCGTGTGGAGGAGCCACGCCAACGCTGTGAGTGGAGGAGCCGCGCGCGACTACGTGTGGGGGAATGGGGAGGCGGGGTCACCGGTGACGGGCTGGTGGTGGTCGCTTGTGGGAATGGGATTGTGAATTTGGCACCAATGAACCCTAGGATGAAGAATATATACCTCTTCTGCAATGGCCCCACATGTCAGTGTGGGTTTGCGGGTGCGGGCATGCTATTTTCTTACCCGTAGAGCTTTGCCTGTTGGATCCAATTCTATACCTGAGTCCGTGCCCGCGGGCACAGATTCACGCCCGTATCCACACCCACCGGGTCCGGTGCCCGCGGGCACGCGGTTTTTTCGTGCCCGTCGCCATCTTTAGGATTGGCGTAGGAGGTGGTGTCATCAAACCAGACTTGGGAACTGTTTGGTTGACTAGGATCAGTAAGAGAACAGGTTTGGCTGCAAAATATGGATGCAGACGTATTGCACTGCTGCAAATATTCCTTTCTACAATTTTTTGGTTCGTTGATTCTGTTTGAAGCGTGGTAAAACATGCGTTGGTAAATGAATGGTGGCAGGAGGAAAAGAGGCAGTCCATTCACTAGACTCGGTCTATCATGGCTCCTATCATTCACTACATGACCAGGAGAACAGTGACATAGCAAGGATCGTGCAGTGACAGATATGTTTTTGAACCTGTGTATGTTCGAGCCAGACGGTGGTAACGAAACAGATATCAAGTAGCAGACCTGATTTCTGTCTAACAGACCCGCTTGATGCTTCAAATTCGATTTCATGTGCAGGATTTCATGTTACTCTTCAGCAGGATCAGTTGATAGAACTCATAGAAGTGCTATATTCGTTCCTTTAGACTTGTAAGTGGCAAACAATCTTCTGACCATATCTGATAAAGTTTCCATCAGGATGCTTGTTCAGACAATGCATGCATTTTTTTTGCAGAATCTTTTCTCCAACAGCAGAACGTACATACATGTCGGTAAGATGTCTAGCCAATTGTAGAAATATCGATACTGTTAAATAATCTGCTGCTTATCTCTGTATGCGCGGCAGGGGCAGGCGTCGAAAGGGCTCCCCTGATACTGCACCGTAACCGCTACAGGGGCAGGTGCCGAAAGACTCACCTGCCGCACTGTAGCCACAGTAGGGGCAGACGCCAAAGTCAGCCCTGCTATCATATCTAGTCACTGTAACAGCATGGCAGCCTGACATGTCTATGTACTAGGATTAGATGTATAGAGTTGTATATATAGTTTTCCACTACAACTCAGTAAAAAGAGCGAGTTTAGTTTTGCCATCTCCTCTGCAGAGCTTCGGCCATCGTTGGTGCTTGTGCTGTGTGTGTGCGCGCTCTGTTCTCCCTCCCTTCTTCTACATCTAGCCATAGTGTGTGGTCGGCAATGCCGGTGAGCGGTCGGCTTACCCGTGCCGAAGATCCAGTAGCCAACAAGTGGTATCGGAGCCGTACAAGCGCCGTCGCCAGACTAACCGCTGGCGATGATGGACGGTTTGGAGATGGGCGACAGCAGCGGTGCTGCTGTGGCTGCCCAACCATGATAGGAGGTCGTCGTGTGCATGGTGCGGGAGGTCAGCGGCACCAGTTGGCTAACGCTGACTCGCACCAACTATGGCGAGTGGGCGGTGACTATGAAGGTCAAGCTCAGAGCCCGACGGCTCTGGAGTGCTATTGACAAGGGCACCGACAACGAAGAAGATGACATGTCAGCGTTGGAGGCTATCCTCGCTGCTGTGCTGGTGGAGTACAGAGAGCTGTTGGGGGCGAATAACTCTGCTAAGGAGGCATGGGAGGCTATTGCAGCAATGCGCGTCGGCTCCGACCGCGTAAAGAAGGCGATGTCCCAGCTGCTGAAGCAGGAGTACGCCACTCTCAAGTTCAAGGACGGTGAGTTGGTGGAGGACTTCTCCCTCCGCCTACAGTCACTCATCAGCAAGCTGAGAAGCCACGGCGTCACCATCGGCGAAGAAGAGGCGGTCTTCAAGTACCTTCACTCCGCGCCGGTGAAGTACATCTAGATCGCTCTCTCCATAGATATGATGCTGGACTTGTCCACCCTCACCATTGAGGATGTGATAGGCCATCTGCGGGCAGTGGACGAGCGCATAGAGCAGACCACAACAACGACGGACAGCGGCAAGCTGTTACTAACAGAGGAGTGGGATGCCCGGAAGAAGTCCGGGAAAGCCTCCTCTAGCCGCGATGACGATAGCAAGCGCCACGGCAAGGCTTCTTCGGAGAAGAAAAAGAAGAAGGTCGACCCCAACGCCTGTCGACACTGCGAAAAGACGGGCCATTGGGCAAAGGAGTGCTCAAATCGCAAGCAGGAGAACAAGGATGAGGCTGATTTAGCACAGGCTAATGAGGATGATAAGGCCACTCTCCTGATGGCGACATTCTATGCACTACACGACGTTGAGGCTAAGGAGAAGGAAGTGGTGATGGTGGTGGAAGGGCACGGCAAGGCTCTGAAGGCTGTCAATCTCGATGAACCGCGCGCCTAAGTCCACCTCGAACGTGTGGGCGGTGAGTAGGAGCAATGGTGGTATCTGGACTCAGGCGCCAGCAACCACATGACGGGCTCCAAGGAAGCCTTCTTCGAGCTCGACGGCAACATGACCGGCACGGTGAATTTCGGTGATGGCTCAAGGGTTGCGATCCAAGGGTGCGGCACCACCATCTTTAGGTGCCAGAACAGCGAGCACAACGCACTAACGGATGTGTACTACATCCTACAGCTACGTTCAAGCATCTTCAACATCGGGCAGCTAGACGAGTGCGGATGCGAGGTACTGATCGAGAGCAGGATCCTGAAGATTCGGGATCGGGAGCGGCGTCTTCTCACGAAGGTAAAACGCTCACGTAATTGATTGTACCTGCTCGACTTGAAGGTGGAGCAGCCGGTGTGCCTGGCAACATGACACACCGAGGAGCCGTGGCTATGGCATGCCCGGTTCGGCCATCTCAGCTTTGATGCACTTGGTCGGCTGGAGAAGATGGTCTGAGGGCTACCCCACAACAAGCATGTAGGCGAGCTGTGTGACAGCTGCCTAGCCAAGAAGCAGAGGAGCCTGCCATTCCCAAAGGCGGCCAAGTATCACGTGGCGGATGCTCTCGAGCTCATCCACGGTGATCTTTGCGGGCCAATCACGCCAGCCACAAATGGTAGTCAGTGGTACTTCCTCCTACTCTTGGATGATTGTAATCGCTATATGTGGCTGCAACTCCTGACGAGTAAGGACAAGGCGACGGAGGCAATCAAGAAGTTCAAGGCAGGCGGAGAGGCGAAGAGTGGCAAGAAGCTATGCATGCTGCGGACTGATCACGGTGGCAAATTCACTTCGGTGGAGTTCGCATCATACTACGTGGGTCAGGGTGTGATGCGACACCACACCGCACCATACTCGCCATAGCAGAATGGCGTGGTGGAGCGATAGAACCAGACGGTGGTCGGCATGGCTCGATCCATGATGAAGGCCAGGAGCATGTTGGCAAGGTTCTAGGGTGAGGCGGTTTAAATATCCATACATCACCAAAGGCAAATAAAACGAAAAACTTCAGGTACTGCAGAACTAATGGTTTCATGGCTCATCTACAGTTCAACAACCAACTAGTTCAGTAGTTTAAGTTTTGAGGAGAAAGATGAATAGGATAGGGTGGTTTAGTGTAAGGAGGGATGTATGGAGAGTGAGGGATGAAGGCCAGGAGCATGCTGGCAAGGTTCTGGGGTGAGGTGGTGACCACGGCGATGTTCATCCTCAATCGTGTGCCCACTAAGGCCCTAAAGGGCAAGACGTTGTTTAAAGCTCGGTATGGGTGCAAGCCGAGCATGTCCTTCCTCCGGACATTCTGTTGCATCGGCCATGTTAGGAAGACAAAGCCTGTCCTTACCAAGCTAGAGAACAGGAGCACACCGATGGTGCTCCTGGGCTATGTGGAAGGTACCAAGGCATATCGGCTCTATGACCCATGCGGAGGTAAGGTGCTTGTCTCACGTGACATCATGTTCGATGAGAAGGTGGCCTAAGACTGGGACAATCTGGGCATGAGGGAACCTAGCGGTTTCACTAGCACCTTTGTCAATGAGCATTTGGTCATCCACGGTGGTGGAGACGCTAGAGAGGAGGTGCTGACCACTCTAGCAACAGAGCCGAGCACTCCTAGGGCGGTGCCGAGCACTCCGAGAGTGGTGCCGAGCACTTCAGCAGTGGTGTCGAGCGGTCCTACAGTGGTGCCAACCACTCTAGGATAGGTGCTGAACGCTCCCATAGTGGGGCCGAGAGGTCTTGCAGTGGTGCCGACCACTCCAAGACTAGTTCTGAGCACTCTGAGAGGGGTGCCAACCACTCTAGGAGTGGTGACGAGCGGTCTAGGAATAGTGCCAAGCACTGTGTCGAGGTGCCGAGCACTCCAGGTGCTATGTTGATAACTCCAGCGGAACAGGAACTCCATCGACGTCGATCGAGTTCACCTCACCTCCAAGCGACATCACTGAGTTCATGGATGCCTTCCACGATGGTGAGGAGGTGTGTTTCTGTAGGCTGGACAACATCATCGGCGGCACAGGGTCCTCATGCCTGGCGGGTTGGCTGCTCAATGATCTAGAGCTGCTTCTCGTTAGTGTAGAGGAACCACCAACGTTCACATTGGCCAAGCACGATGCAAATTGGCGACGGATGATGTTGGAGGAGATGAAGGCGATCGAGGAAAACAAGACTTGAGAGCTCGTCAATCCACCTCCAGGATGTCATCTGATCGGCTGGAAGTGGGTGTACAAAGTCAAGCGGGACAAGCGCGATGCCATTGTCAAGCATAAGGTGTGCCTCATCTCCCGAGGCTTTGTCTAGTGCGAGGGTATCGACTTCGAGGAAGTCTTTGCGCTGATAGTGCACATGGAGTCTACCTGACTGCTGCTAGCTTTGGCAGCAACGAAGGACTAGCGCGTCCATCACCTGGACATAAAATCGGCCTTCCTCAATGGCGAGCTAGCGGAGACGGTCTTTGTCAGGCAACCTCCAGGTTTTGCCATCAAGGGAGCAGAGCACAGGGTGCTCCGACTGCACAAGGCACTCTACAGGCTACGGAAGGCCCCGCGAGTGTGGAACATCAAGCTTGACGCCAAGCTGAGCGAGCTTGGGTTCACGTAGTGCACAACCAAGCACGCGCTCTACATGCGGCGATAGGGGAAGGAGGAACTTGTCATCGGTGTGTATGTGGACGACTTGATCGTTACCAGTGCATGTGTAAAGAACATCGATAGCTTCAAACATGAGATGGTGGCTCGTTTTCAAATGAGAGATCTTAGCGCGCTATCCTACTACCTCGGCATCGAGGTGAGACAGGGGAAGGAGGCACTCACGCTCGGTCAGAGTGCATATGCCTCAAAGCTATTGGAGTGGAGCAGCATGACTGAGTGCAAGCCATGCGTGACTCCAATGAAGGAGCGGCTAAAGCTGATGAAGGCTAGTACCACGGCAAAGGTAGATGCAACACTCTACCGAAGCATCGTTGGCAGTCTACGCTACTTAGTCCACATTAGGCCGAACATTGCGTTCGTCGTGGGATATGTTAGCCACTTCATGGAGGATCCCCGAGAGGATCACTGGGCTACGGTAAAGCGGCTGTTGCGCTACGTCAAGGGGACAGTGAATTAGGTGATCGTCTTCCCCAAGACCGACGAAAGTGGGCTACAACTCACTATGTTTAGTGATGTAGACATGTTGAGGAACATCAATGGACGGTGGAGCACCTCTGGAGTGCTTGTCTTCCTCGGGTCAGCTCCAATCTCATGGCTGTTGCTGAAATAGAAGGTGGTAGCGCTATCCATGTGCGAGGCAGAGTACGTGGCGGTGGCCACAGCGGCGTGCCAAGCTATGTGGCTATACCGGCTGCTAGGCGAGCTGACCGGTGTGGAAGCTCACCCACCAACACTGATGGTGGACAACTAACCCGCCATCGCCCTTGTAAAGAATCTGGTTCTCCACGACCGAAGCAAGCACGTTGACATCAAGTTCCACTTCCTCAGGGACTGTGTCGATGGAGGGTAGATCGTCATTGAGTTCGTTGAAACTAGTCGGCAACTCACGGACGTCCTCACCAAGCTGCTCGGTCGTCTTCGGTTCATGAAGCTAAAGAAGATGATCGGTATGGAGGAGGTTCAAGGGTTAACAGCAGGATTAGGGGAAGAATTGTTAAATAATCTGCTGCTCACCTCTGTATGAGCAGTAGGGGCAGGCGTTGAAAGGGCTCCCCTACTGCTGCACTATTGCCGCTGCAGGGGCAGGCGCCGAAAGGCTCACCTGCCGCACTATAGCCACAGCAGGGGCAGGCACCAAAGTTAGCCCTACTATCACATCTAGTCACTGTAGTAGCATGGTAGCCTAACATGTCTGTGTACTAGGATTAGATGGGTAGAGTTGTATATATAGTTTTCTACTGCAACTCAGTAAAGAGAGCGAGTTTAGTTTTGCCATCTCCTCTGTAAAGCTCTGGCCAACGCTGGTGCTTATGCTATGTGTGCGCGCGCTCTGTTCTCCCTCCTTTCTTCTACATCTAGCCATAGTATGTGGTCGGCAATGCCGGTGAGCGGTCGGCTCACCCGTGCCGGAGATCCAGGGGCCAACAGATACATCGCTAAGGAAATTTCCTTTTCAATATTTTGTTCTTAGCTCAATCGTATGGATAGGGAATGCCTATGGATTCTTTTCCTTTGTGGTGACCAAGGAGTTTTTGCATGATATATAGTAAACAAAGACCAGAGGCCTTTCAAAAAAGAAGAAAGGAAGAAAAAAGAGAGAGAGAAGAAGCAATAGACAAAGTATTTACTCCATCCATTCCAAATTGTAAGTCATTCTAGCTTTTTTATCTAGACAATGTATATCTATGTGCGTAACAAAAGCTATGTACTTAGAAAAGCCAGAATGACTTATAATTTAGAGTGGAGGGGGTATGTTTTTCTATGGATAAACTTGAAGAGCTTTGGACCTTTGGTGCACAACGCACTGGTGAATAAATCTGATTATAATCTATCTAACAAGTCTTTTGCCAATATTATTTTTAGTGCAATTACCATATGACTTGGCATCTTATTCATCTTGTAGCTAGGCATGGTTTAGCAAACTAAAAAAAGCACCACTATTTTGTTTTGAAGTGAAATTTTTTTGGGCATTTTGTTTTTCCCCTTCCTCTTATGGCTTTGTAAAAGGATTGAATAGACTACGAAGAGAGTTGAATTGATCTTAGAAAAATTAACCTAGGGCTCTAACTCAAACTACACTAAAGAAACTAAAACAATAAGCAAACAAAATGAGCACTTAAAAATTTATCTAGTGTTCCCTGCTTACTGAAACTCAAACACTTTGTGACCTCAATCTTATTAACTAGCCTAAGTTATTCTAAGAAAGGTAAAGCCACACAAATAAAGCACATTGGGAACATAAATGTGGTAAGTAAAGAGATTTAACGCCGCTAAGGGTCATGATGTGGAGATGTATCTTATATTATCGGTTGCCAAAACAAAACTCTTAACCTACATTAGGGAACCACCGAGGTACGCTTTCAATCACCAAGCCTTTCTCTTGTCACTGTGTTTGGCTCGCCACAAAGGCTCCCACCAACCATGACAAGTGCCGCAAGCCACTTAGACTAACCACTTGTTGTCCACATGAGAGTTTCTCACCAACAAAGGAGTCTTCTTGTGATTCGCATACCAAACTGCAGTCGCTCCACACTAAACATGGAGGGTCATCGATATCACTGGAGGGGCACCAAGCTTCCAAGTGTTCTAGTACATAAGATTACAAGGGCACTTAGCTCAACTCACGTGCTCCCTCAAGCCAAGGTCTAATCACTCACTAAGATGGACACTAAGCACAAGCTAATCACTTATTTCTTATATAGTGAATGAAGTGTTCTTCACTTGCACAAGGTACTCCAACACCCTTTGAATAGCGGGCCAAGGAGATTCCTAAAAAAATAGTCCCAAACACTCAACTAGTCATTATGCCCATGGACTGTAAACACAATCCTCATCGAATGATCTGGTGAGACACAAATGCACATGATTGGATCACCCCATGAGGCATCTGACCATGGCTGATAGTTGGCTCTCGAGCCACTATCACTAGGTCCGACATCACCGGATGATTCGGTGGTGGTATTTCTCCTTCACCATATCGTCTGGTGGCTCCATCCAACCTGTTCTGCAAGTGTTTGTTTTTCATTGTATGATTCAGTGGCCATCTTCCTTTAGCATATCGTCCGATGCTCTATGCACCATGCTTCTCTTCACTCTGCACTCCACTACACCAGAACACTAATACACTGTCAGACATCTATCTCTAAAAGTGCATATTTGCCAATCGACAGTCAAACGGTAAAAGTGTGTGACAAATCATCTGACTCTAGTTATACCTTTAACGATTGACTGTCTATCGGTATACCAGTATGTAATTAGCATTGGACACTGTTCTGAGGCTGTGGTGTAGTGCTCTTTGATCATCACGGTATGATGTGGTGGACTCTTCTTTCTTAATTGGATTATCCAGTGATGTTTTATACAGAGATTTCTCTTCTTAGCTTGCTCTTGTCGTATAATTAGGTTTTCACTGATCACCAAAACAACAAAGAACATTGCATAGGGCCATGCTAACTATACTTCGCTAAATGAATGATATCTCTCTCATGAATGAATGAACCATCTTCTTTTCTAACCTGGGAAGGATTCAAGGGCACCAAAGTCTTTTTATCTACATCCTTAAAGCGTGCACACAAATCTATGGGCGATCTATAGTTGTAACCCGAGCTACCTATATCTATCATTATCAAGGAATGACTTCGTGTAGTGGGCTTTCCTTTTCTGCTCTATCTTGACAATAAATGTAGGGGGCTGTCGAAGAGATTATTATCTTTTTTAGGAAAACAAAAGGTATTTTTATTGAAATGTTTTTCTATGAAATAGATTGGCACTTTCTTCATCATTTCAAAGGAAGGACTTGCTTTATCATTTTTTTGGTCCTTCACTTATCAACAATCATGGACAATTCTATTTCAATTGCTGCTCTCCACGGTGTGTTATAGATGCCTTTGTTGGGCGTCAGTATAGGCGCCGGCCTAGGCCCAGCCATGGCTAATAAGGAGGCTTAGCTGGTTATGTTAGGAGAGGAAGGGAGGAGATTTCGGAGATCTGTTTTGGTATTTAGGACGTTTATTATGGTTTGTTAGGGGTGCACCTATCCTATAAAGGGGCACTTAGAGACTATAATCAGATTATCGAAGAAGGAATAAACCTCCCAAGGTGGGTGGGTTTCCCTTCCATGGTGGCTGCTAGCGATTCTACCGCTGCCACCAGCAAACCTCCTGCTACACCACTTCCTCGCTATTCTCTGCGTTCTTATTCCCAATCCAGCCTACTACTCCACTCTCCCCCTACGATCTCCTCATTGCACTTGCCCATGCCATAACAATTTGATATCGGAGACCTCTACAGGTGCATCGGCTACCATGTCCGGCACCTTCAATCCGGCTACCATGGATGCCAAACTGGATAGCATCTTGGGCCAGCTCTCCACCATCACCAATTGGCTCAAGTCCCACGACACCCACCTAGCTCGGATTGAGAAAGCTAAGATCGGTACCGATGATGGTAGAATTTCGGATGCTATCGGGCCTCGCAAGTCTGTAGGCGGTGGGGACGACCATCACGGTGGCAGGGAAGATTTCCACGGTGGCGGTGATGACCATGACGCCCGTGACTCTGGCCGTGGCCGAGCCTAGGAAGAATTCCGTGACCGCGCGTTCTGTGATCAGGAGCGATACGGCGGGCCGCGTGACCGCTTTGACTGTGACCCCTTCATGTTGCGGGATGGGCCCTATGGCCATGATGGCTACGGTCGCCTAGGCCATGACTCGTACTATGACTCCGACCGTGGTGGCTATGATTACGATCACAACCATGACTATGAATGCACTAGGTGCGACTATGACCGTGGCTTTGACCGTGGCGATAGGCACTACTATAGCGATGGCCCTAGACACCGAGACCCTCACCGGCCACCTAAAATTTTGTTTCCTTCCTTCAATGGAGAATCTAATCTACTGGCATGGCTTAACAAGTGTGACAACTACTTCTACGGTCATCGTGTGGTGGAGGATGAGAAGGTGTGGATGGCGTCTCTGCATCTGGACGACACAACTATCAAGTGGTATTTCTAGATGGAGCGTGACTTCAGGATGGTCTCTTGGCTGTGCTTCATCGAATTTGTCAACCTCTGCTTCAGGCCACCATCTGTTCTCAATTGGTGAGATCAAGGCTCTGGTCTGCATAGGCACTGTGGAAGAGTACTCTCGGTGCTTCCTCGCCATGCTCTCATTGTGCGACGACCTCTCCACGTGGACAACGATCGATCTCTACACTGGTGGCTTGGGACAACCGCTGGCCTCCAACATGGAGATGCAACACCTCGTCAACCTATAGTAAGCCATGAGCTTGGCACGGGCGTACGAACAGTGACAGGTTGAGGCCTCCACTATCAATAGCTCGGTGCCGCCCAAGTCGTCTACTCATCGCATCATGGATTTGGACCCCGCCAGTTCTACTGGTGCTGCTGCTGCATCGCAAGATAGCAAGACTAAGGGGGCGCACCCTCACTTTCATCATCTCACGTGGGCTGAGCTTCAGGAGAAGAGGAAAAATGGTCAGTGCTATTTCTGCCCTAAACCTTACTCCAAGGGCCACAAATGTGCTATGAAGGGTGTCTTCCTCATGGAGTTGGCTGAAGGCAAGGAGGGCCCACTCAGTGACATCTCCAATTTGGAGATTTCTCTATGTGCTCTTATTGACCTCCGGCCTATGGACTCTATGTTGCTATAGGTGACTATTGGTGACATTCAGCTTAGGGCGTTGGTAGACACCGGGTCGACCCACATGTTCATTCATTCAGAGGTGGCCCAACGCCGTGGTCTGCCCATCACGCCTCGCGATAGTCTCTCAGTCTTAGTCACCAATGGTGATCATGAGTGGCAGCCCTCGGTGTTTGCACCGTTGTTGACGTCTCGATCCACGACGAGCACTTCACCATCGACTGCTTCGCGCTGGACCTCGGCACGTTCGACCTCGTCCTTGGCATCCGCTGGCTATGAATGCTTGGACCCATCATTTGGGACTTTGGCGCTCTCTCGATGGCATTTTGGTTCAATGGCCATGCCCACCACTGGTCTGGCCTAAGTGGTGGAGGAGCCATGGCAGATGCCATCACCGACCCCTCGTATTGTGCTAGAGGAGCTACTTCGGTCCTTCGAGGACATCTTTGACACTCCGCACGGTCTACCACCCTAGTGCTGGTAGGACTATCGCATCCATCTCCTGCCTAGCTCTGCGCTTGGTGGCGGTGTGTGGCCATACTAGTATCCCTCAACTCCTAAGGATGAGATCGAATGCCTGTGCGATGACATGTTGGCACAAGGGATCATTCGCGGCGTCGACATCGCCTTTTTCCTCCCCAGTGCTCCTTGTCCGCAAGAACGATGATAGCTGGCAGTTTTGTGTTGACTACCACGCCCTCAATGACACCATAGTGAAGGACAAATTTCCTATTCTAGTCATCGATGAACTCTTGAATGAGCTGAAGGGCGCTCGGTTCTTCTCCAAGATCGACCTCCGCAGCAGGTATCACCAAGTGCGAATGCATCCGGATGACATCCACAAGACGGTCTTTCGCAGACACCCGAGGCACATTGAGTTTCTTGTCCCGCCATTCGGTCTGACAAAGGCGTTGGTGACTTTTCAAGCCTTGATGAACGATGTCCTGAAGCCATTTCTTTGGTGTTTTGTACTTGTTTTCTTTGATGATATACTCATTTTTAGTTCATCATGGTCCGAGCACTTGCATGTCAGGACAGTGCTACAATAGTTGTGGGATCACCGCCTCTTCACCAAGCGCTTGGAGTGCTTCTTTGGTGAATAGTCTATGGCATACCTCGGCCAAATTATTTTAGCTGAGGGCATCACCATGGACTCTGACAAGGCGGCTGCTCTGGAGGCCTGGCCCTATTCGCACATGGCCCAGGCTCTTCATGGCTTCTTGGGACTCACTGGCTGCTACCGCAAGTTCATCGTTGGGTACGGTGGTGTGGCTACCCCTCTAACGGTGCACCTCAAGGGCGAGGGCTTCTCTTGGACGATAGAGGCAGAAGCCGCCTTTGTCGCCCTCAAAGCCACCCTCGTCTCGGCGCTGGTGCTCCAGCTACTCGACTTCTCCAAGCGGTTCATCGTTGACTGTGACATGTCCGAGGCTGGTTTTGGTGTAGTCCTCCACTAAGGAGATGGTGTAGTGGCCTTCTTCAGCCATGCTGTAGCGGCCCACCATGCTAAGCTTCTGGCCTATGAGCGGTGGAGTTGATTGGCCTTGTCCAAAGTAGTGTTCGTCATTGGTGGCCTTAATCTCTGGGACCATTCATTTACTGTGCGGACAGATCATTGGAGCTTGAAGTTCATCCTAGACCAGCGCTTGACTATGATTTCACAACATACTTGGGTCACCAAGTTATTTGGCTATGACCTCTCCATCGAGTATAGGCTAGGGAAGTTGAACACAATGGCGGATGCATGTCACGCCGTGATGAAGAACTCTAACACCATGGCTGCGCGACCACTCTCTGGACCCTTGTTCGCCCTCTATGATGACTTGCACGTTGCAGTCTAGCGTGATCCTTAGGCTCAGGAGCTCTAGGCATAGGTCTTGACTGGTACAGCTCTAGATGGCTAGACATTGGTGGATGGGCTGCTGCTATTCCAAGGCCATCCCTTCACCCTCGATGACTCAGTGCTCTGGCCTCAGTTGCTGCATGAGGCACATGGGGTCATGAAGGCTCCCAGAAGACGCTTAATCGGCTACGCGCATCCTTCTACAATCGACGCGCGCATCGATTGCTCGTGACTACATCAAGGGCTGTGCCATTTGTTAGTGCAACAAAACCAAGCACCTGTACCCCGCTGGTCTTCTGTAGCCCCTACTCATTCTGGATCATGTGTGGAGCGACATCGCATGGACTTCATCGAGGGCTTCCCATGTGTGGGCGACAAGTATGTGGTCCTCACTATGGTAGACGCTTCTCTAAGATGGCGCATTTCATCGCCTGAGTCATCCTTACTCAGCCAGCTCCATCGCTCATGCCTTTCTTCGACAACATAGTGCGGCTGTGGCAGAACCGACCAATTTATAAGAGCACAAGTACAATGGCAACCACCGGAGCGATCGCACTGTCATACTTGAGCCCATATAAACCCGGTAGTTCATCAAGTATAACGAAGGATCTCGAATAATCCAACATACAACCAATACCATACATGATTCAACATACAAGCCACATGTTACATAAGTTCACAAGTAGTTCAACATACATCGGAGTACAAAAATAATCATTACAACCCAAGTTCAATCATTTGGGACTTTGGCGCTCTCTCGATGGCATTTTGGTTCAATGGCCATGCCCACCACTGGTCTGGCCTAAGTGGTGGAGGAGCCATGGCCGATGCCATCACCGACCCTCGTATTGTGCTAGAGGAGCTACTTCGGTCCTTCGAGGACATCTTTGACACTCCGCACGGTCTACCACCCTAGTGCTGGTAGGACTATCGCATCCATCTCCTGCCTAGCTCTGCGCTGGTGGCGGTGTGGCCATACTAGTATCCTCAACTCCTAAAGGATGAGATCGAATGCCTGTGCGATGACATGTTGGCACAAGGGATCATTCGGGCGTCGACATCGCCTTTTTCCTCCCCAGTGCTCCTTGTCCGCAAGAACGATGATAGCTGGCAGTTTTGTGTTGACTACCACGCCCTCAATGACACCATAGTGAAGGACAAATTTCCTATTCTAGTCATCGATGAACTCTTGAATGAGCTGAAGGGCGCTCGGTTCTTCTCCAAGATCGACCTCCGCAGCAGGTATCACCAAGTGCGAATGCATCCGGATGACATCCACAAGACGGTCTTTCGCAGACACCCGAGGCACATTGAGTTTCTTGTCCCGCCATTCGGTCTGACAAAGGCGTTGGTGACTTTTCAAGCCTTGATGAACGATGTCCTGAAGCCATTTCTTTGGTGTTTTGTACTTGTTTTCTTTGATGATATACTCATTTTTAGTTCATCATGGTCCGAGCACTTGCATGTCAGGACAGTGCTACAATAGTTGTGGGATCACCGCCTCTTCACCAAGCGCTTGGAGTGCTTCTTTGGTGAATAGTCTATGGCATACCTCGGCCAAATTATTTTAGCTGAGGGCATCACCATGGACTCTGACAAGGCGGCTGCTCTGGAGGCCTGGCCCTATTCGCACATGGCCCAGGCTCTTCATGGCTTCTTGGGACTCACTGGCTGCTACCGCAAGTTCATCGTTGGGTACGGTGGTGTGGCTACCCCTCTAACGGTGCACCTCAAGGGCGAGGGCTTCTCTTGGACGATAGAGGCAGAAGCCGCCTTTGTCGCCCTCAAAGCCACCCTCGTCTCGGCGCTGGTGCTCCAGCTACTCGACTTCTCCAAGCGGTTCATCGTTGACTGTGACATGTCCGAGGCTGGTTTTGGTGTAGTCCTCCACTAAGGAGATGGTGTAGTGGCCTTCTTCAGCCATGCTGTAGCGGCCCACCATGCTAAGCTTCTGGCCTATGAGCGGGAGTTGATTGGCCTTGTCAAAGTAGTTCGTCATTGGTGGCCTTATCTCTGGGACCATTCATTTACTGTGCGGACAGATCATTGGAGCTTGAAGTTCATCCTAGACCAGCGCTTGACTATGATTTCACAACATACTTGGGTCACCAAGTTATTTGGCTATGACCTCTCCATCGAGTATAGGCTAGGGAAGTTGAACACAATGGCGGATGCATTGTCACGCCGTGATGAAGACTCTAACACCATGGCTGCGCGACCACTCTCTGGACCCTTGTTCGCCCTCTATGATGACTTGCACGTTGCAGTCTAGCGTGATCCTTAGGCTCAGGAGCTCTAGGCATAGGTCTTGACTGGTACAGCTCTAGATGGCTAGACATTGGTGGATGGGCTGCTGCTATTCCAAGGCCATCCCTTCACCCTCGATGACTCAGTGCTCTGGCCTCAGTTGCTGCATGAGGCACATGCGGGTCATGAAGGCTCCCAGAAGACGCTTAATCGGCTACGCGCATCCTTCTACAATCGACGCGCGCATCGATTGCTCGTGACTACATCAAGGGCTGTGCCATTTGTTAGTGCAACAAAACCAAGCACCTGTACCCCGCTGGTCTTCTGTAGCCCCTACTCATTCTGGATCATGTGTGGAGCGACATCGCCATGGACTTCATCGAGGGCTTCCCATGTGTGGGCGACAAGTATGTGGTCCTCACTATGGTAGACCGCTTCTCTAAGATGGCGCATTTCATCGCCTTGAGTCATCCTTACTCAGCCAGCTCCATCGCTCATGCCTTCTTCGACAACATAGTGCGGCTGTGGCAGAACCGACCAATTTATAAGAGCACAAGTACAATGGCAACCACCGGAGCGATCGCACTGTCATACTTGAGCCCATATAAACCCGGTAGTTCATCAAGTATAACGAAGGATCTCGAATAATCCAACATACAACCAATACCATACATGATTCAACATACAAGCCACATGTTACATAAGTTCACAAGTAGTTCAACATACATCGGAGTACAAAAATAATCATTACAACCCAAGTTCAAATGTAGTAGCGAAAG
Source organism: Miscanthus floridulus (assembly GCF_019320115.1). Lineage (NCBI taxonomy): Eukaryota > Viridiplantae > Streptophyta > Magnoliopsida > Poales > Poaceae > Miscanthus > Miscanthus floridulus. The sequence goes on along the minus strand of NC_089595.1, from coordinate 69,917,264 downwards.
CAATATAGTTTTAAAACCATCATCACACACACTTGTTCAAATACATGCCAATTTGTGATCAAGTCCAACAAAAGCATCATAGATAAGACCACATAGAAGAGCCTTGCCCGTGACCTTACTCCTCGTCCACGGTGGGAGAGAAGTAATTCTTGCAGCACCCATGGTATACAGTAACATCTGCAACAAGTGGGAAATAAACTCTAAGTACGAGAATATACTGAGCTAGACTTACCCATCATAAACCAAAAATAAAGTGACACCAAGGATCATACATGGATTTATAAGTGGAGCTGGCTTGACAATATTTTGCATAAAAGTGAAAGTAGTATATATCTTGATCTAGTCAGTTATTCAAGCAACAAGTTATACCTATTAAAATTAAGCATGTCTAGGTTGGCACCTGTACTAGAGCAATCACTTGATTTATGATAAAGCAAACAATAGTAACCATATCCAGTGTAATATTTGCACGTTCCTCATAACCATCACATTCCACCAAGTTACTACAATGAAGGAGCTCAGTCAAGTTTCTCACTATCCGAGAGAGACGGTGATTTGAATCGATTGCAACCAGCTGGGCAAAATCCTAACACAAACCCAGACATACTTACGCAAAGGTAGTCTTAGGTCATCTTTGGTATAACTCAGGTACACATGTCATGGGTTCGAGCAGCGCCACATAATTAGGGACAACCAACTGCCAGGACGGTCAGGCCTAGCCTGCCCTTGGGCTTAAGTCTGGCTCCTTGCACATCCTTACTACCATTTAGTGTGCTCACTCTTACAGAACAGGGCCCGGCCTAAGTTGAGCTACTCGGCTTCATGGTCAAAATGAGTTATTAGGCCAGCTAAGTGAGAGGCTGCGTTCAAAATGACAAGAGGGCCTCCAATGATGCGGTCCTTAATTGGCACAGACAGAATCAAATGAATCCACCTACCACATAGACTCCGTCTGGCCTCCATTTATATCATTACATGGTTCTTTCGCACAATAGCAAATATAGCCAACCGTGATCCGGGGTCCACCTATATCTCGCAAGTGATAGGAAATCACCTGACTTCTACCGAGCTAAGCATGTCTAAGCATATATTCGATCCTAGACCTACATAGGGTTCAAGGTATATTTTGAGACAAGGAAATTATATGCATCAAGTGTTTCCAATCAACTTATATAACCTAATGCATCAAACACAAATGACTCAAGTTGATATTTGTAAAACATAGGAGGCTTACAATGCTTCATCGCTTGACTTTCAAGTAAGATGAGGGCTTATGGTTAGGGCACTCAGGCAAATCTTCTGGGACCTATTCTTCACCTTCTGGAGCTATGGACTGCTAGGCCTCCTGCTGGTCCTCCTCTTCCACTGCCTTGAACTCCAAAAGCATTATTCTCTCTAGCGATCCTATATGCATGAGCACGCAATAAGGACAAAGAATGCATAGGTGATGATATGGATGATATGGTGCAAGGCATATATATGTATACATCTCTAACCACATGATAACAAGGTAATACTATGATTAGCTAAATTTTACTGAGTAGGTGTATATCTCTTCTTTAGTACAAGAAACATACACTTACCATGTTTTAGCAATCTAAGATAGAGTTGTTCATCAGCATTAAGAGGACTAACACCTGCAGCTAACAACTTATTTTAATTAGCCTAACCATCTAATTAACCAACATCAAGTTACTACAAAGCAACCAATTCATAGAGCTATATAGAAGTGAATTATAGTGGACCAATTAACTAGCTGCATATAAACATTTAATTCTGGGCACAACCAAACATAGCAACAAGTTATACTCATTATCAACATGCCCAAAAAGTATCATGGTCAAGCCCTAACAATTTCTTAAAACATTTATTGATTTGCCAAGCATAGCTAGGCTAAAATTGGCACTACTAATTCTAGTACACAGAAAATTATAGAAAAATTATAGTAGCTCATAAATGCTCTCAAGAGACCACTGTTAAAATTTCATGCCATTTGTATATGTATAGTAGCCTCTACAAAAATGACAAGTTACATGCTTTATAGCAACTTAAATAGGTTTAGGATAGTGAAAAGTGTCAAACAATAGATTTCATATTTTTCCTACATTCCTCCTAATACCAATATACTATAAAAATTAATTTATGTCCATAGGTTACCTATATTTACCACAATTAATTCCACGAGAACGAGCATGTTATTAAACCAAAATAGGAAATCCTATTCCAAGCATGCTAACTGGAGGTTTAATATTTTTCCTGGCTCCAGCATGTCAAAACAAGACTAGCAAAATTGGAATCACATTTTTAGCATCTCCCAAACTTAAGTTATGTATTTTTCAAGATAATAGGAATAAACAAAATAATTTAAACTAGGTATAACTATAGCACATACCAAGTTTCATATTTTTAACAGATAGTACTCATCAAGATGAATCTAACAAAATCTGGTTCACTCAATTTGGACACTCCTAGAATTAGTTATGAAATTTTGAAGTTTGCATGAAAATTTGGAAATCATTTACAAAAAATATAAAAATCGTTTAAACGCTATGCGCACCCGACGTGATACACCCAGAGACGCTATCAGCTGGGTCCTGTGGTCAACAGGCCCCACATGTCATACACACATGGAGCAGAGGCGGTGGTTGACCGGCCATAGCTCGTCAACGATGAGGCCTCCAGCGATGAGCTGAGCACCGAAATGCTCCCCATCACCACGCGCATCGACTGGAGGCGATGGATATCCAAGGGGCTCACCGGAGCTAGCTCGATGGTGGCCATGGCAGCTCGGCGGAGCTGCGCGGTGGCGTCATTGCCGTCTCTGGCAATGCCGAGCTCGCCTGAGCTCGGTTGAGGCTCCAGTGATTCCTAAGGAAGCTAGGGTTAGGGCACAGGGCTACGGTGGAGCGGTGGTGTGGCCTGGCCGCGTGCGAGGTCATGCGGTGGCCTGGCCTGAGCTGGCCTGAGCATTAAGTTGATTTCTGTAAGCCTTGTTTGACTAAGCTATGCACTGATTCAGCTCTTGACCCTTAAACAAAGTTTGTTCTACATGATCTAAAGTACAACTTTTATTTATGGCCCACTACCATGTAAACTCTATAAGTAATTAGTCAAGTTAGGTCAAACAGTCAACTTAATAAAGGCATTTCTAGTAATACTAACACTTGGAAGCATTTGGACCAACTCATGAATATAGACTTTGTTCCATTTTCCCTCCTAAGTGTGTTTAAGGTGTTTTAGTGACCAAACAACAATCACTTGCATTAGACAAGCATGATCACAAGCATATGCATGTATAATTAAGCATCACATGTGATAAACATAGAGTGAATGAAATGAAATTTCATATGCTAATGCTCATGAATGAATGGGTGATGCTTAAGCTCATGCAAATGCAAGCTTAACACTGGGGTGTTACAGCTACATGGGTTCATGTGTTCTATTATGAGTGATCGAGACACCGTCTTCACCAACAACTTCTGGGAGGATCTCTTCAAGCTGGCTGGTGTGACCTTGCTACGCAGTTCTGCATTTCACCCATAGATGGATGGGCAGTCCGAGGTCACTAACTGCATCATAGTCATGTACCTGCGCTGCTTAGCGGGGGATCGGCTTTGTTATTGGCTGCAGTGGCTTTCTTGGGCCGAGTTCTGCTATAATACTTCCTACCAGTCTGCCCTTCGAGCTACACCATTTGAGGTGTTGTATGGCCTGTCTCCACCATCGCTGGTCTCCTATCTTCCTGTGATCGCTCGCGTAGCTGCTGTAGATCGTCGAAGGCTTGTATTCATGATGTCTTTCATGTGGTGCTACTAAAGAATTATGAAGGGGATCTTCTAGGCACCATTGTTCCTCTCCCACCCACGCTTCATGGGCATATCATTCCTATTCCGGCTGCAGTGGTGCGTGCTCGCTTGAACCATGGTCGCTGGCAACTCCTTGTCCATTGGGAGGGGCGCCCTATGGCTCATTCTACTTGGGAAGACATTGATGACTTCAAGGAGCGCTATCTAGCATTCTAGCTCACGGACGAGTTGTTTGTTGGGGATGAGGGAAGTGTTATAGATGCCTTTGTTGGGTGTTAGTATAGGCGCCGGCCTAGGCCCAGCCGTGGCTAATAAGAAGGCTCGGCTGGTTACATTAGGAAAGGAAGGGAGGAGATTTAGGAGATCTGTTTTGGTATTTAGGAGATTTTATATGGTTTGTTAGGGGTGCACTTATCCTATAAAGGGGCACTTAGAGATTGTAATCAGATTATCGAAGAAGGAATAAACCTCCCAAGGTGGGCGGGTTTCCCTTCGACGGTAGCTGTGAGCGATTCTGCCGCTGCTGTCGGCGAACATCCCGCTGCACCACTTCCTCACTATCCACTGCGTTCTTATTCCCAATCCAGCCTACTACTACACTCTCCCCTGCGATCTCCTCATCGTACTCGCCCACGCCGTAACAGGTGACAGATAATTAATATGCATTGCTAAGTTTAACCTAAGTAAACCATACTTTAGCCTCATAGAAATCTAGGTGCTGTCAATTACTGTTTCCCTTTTTTAGAACATGCCTAGCACTATTTTATTAAGGAGAAATTATTTTTTGCAATGACCAAAGGAGCAGACAGACAAACAACTGAAATCTAAGTAAGAAAGACAAACAACTGGTAGAACGATCTACCACCTCAGAAAGAAAGCAAACCCAACGCTACTGAAAGGCCACTAGCAATTTTTTTAGAGCTGTCACTATTTGCATGAAGGGATCAACAGCTAATTGTAACTTTGGACATTATTGGCTTGTTCATGAAAACCCAACCATTAGTTTCATTCTCTCATTGTATATTTAAAAAAATCCAGTAAAACTACAAGTATGTAGAGAGATTTACATATACACAGTGCTGAGACACATTTTTCATTAAGAGGGTAAAGATTTACATATACTTTCTTATGCCAGAATTACATAATGCGAAGGTATTGCCAAAATAAAAAAATTGAGCTATGCAATTCAGATCCATATGGAAACAGAATGAGGTAAATATGTATTCAGATCCATATGGTTCTTTCTTCAAAAAGAAAACAAATATACTCCATCTGTTCCAAATTATAAGTCATTCAAACTTTTTTGAGAGTCAAAGCATCTCAAGTTTGATCAAAATTATAGAGAATATTACAATGGTTTATGACATCAAATAGGTATATTATGGAAATAAAGTTAATGAAGAATTTAATGATACTTATTTGGTATCATAAATATTATTTTATTATATAAATTTAGTTAAACTTAAAATGTTTTGACTATGAGTCAAGTTAGAATGACATCCACTACCTGAAATGTCAAATTTGCCGAGTGTTTTTATGTTTGCCGAGTGTATTCTCTTGGGCACTCGGCAAACAAGTTCTTTGTTGAGTGCTGCGCTAAAAACACTCGGTAAAAAAAACACTCAGTAAAGAGGGGGTTTGCCGAGTGTAAAAAAAACACTCGGCAAAGAGGGGGTTTGCTGAGTGTGTTTTTTACACTCGGCAAATCAATAAAATGTTTTTTCTGGGAAAGAAAGAGAAGAAAAAAAATGAAAAAAAAACTTTGCCGAGTGTCCAGATCTAGGACACTCGGCAAAGGGAAAAAAATCTTTTTCTGGGAAAGAAGGAGAAGAAATAAAATAAAAAAACTTTGCTGAGTGTCCAGATCTAGGATACTCGGCAAAGAAAAAAAAATCTTCTTTCGGGGAAAGAAGGAGAAGAAGAAAAAAAAACTTTACCGAGTGCCCAGATCTAGGACACTCGGCAAAGAAAAAAAAATCCTTTTTAACCGGCCCCAGCAGATGCCCCTCCCCTCCCCCTTCTTGATTCTCTCGCAGGCGGCCCGCCCCTCCCCTTCTTCCCCCGCCGTCGGCCTGCCCCCTCCTCTCCCTTCTTCCCCCACCGGCCGCCCGCCCCTCCCCCTCCTCTCCCTCTATCTTCCCCGGATCTGGCGTGGCCGCCCCCTCCTCTCCCTCTCTTCCCCGGATCCCGTGCCCCCCTCCCCTCCCTCCCCTCCTCCCTCTCTAGCGCCAACACGGCCCCGCCCTCCCCTCCTCCATCTCCGGCGCACCCCCTCCTCCTCCCGGATCCGGCGCGGCCCCGTCCTCTTCCCTCTCCGGCGCGCCCCCCTCCTTCCTCCCTCTCCTGGATCCGGCGCCCCCTCCCCCTCCCTCTCCGGTGCCCCCCTCCTCCGCCCTCTCCGGCGCGTCCCCCTCCTCCCTCTCCCGGATCCGGCGCCCCCCTCCTCCTCCCTCTCCCGGATCCGGCGGCGCTGCCCCCCTCCCAGCCCTCCCTCTCTAGATCCGGTGGCGACGGGCGTGGTGGTGGTGGCGGGCGTGGCTGTTGCGGCGGCCTGGGCGTGGTGGCGCGGCGTGGTGGTGGTGCGGCATGGTGGGGGTGCAGCATGGTGGGGCCCTCCCTTCTTCTCTGGCGTGGTGGCGGCGGCGTGGATGGTGGTGATGCAGCGTGGTGGTGGTGCGGCGTGGTGGGGCCCTCCCTTCTTCCCCGGTGTGGTGGCGGCGGCGTGGATGGTGGTGGCGGTGCTGGTGGTGCGGGCGTGGTGTCGGCGTGCCTTTTTTATTTTTTTTGAAAAAAAAGTTTGCCGAGTATTTTTTGGGCACTCGACAACTTCTTTACCGAGTGCCCGACAGAAAACACTCGGCAAACAAAATTGCCGAGTGTCGTCCCTTTGCCGAGTGTTTTTGGGACTTCGCCGAGTGCCCCTGGCACTCCGCGAATCTCCTATATCCGGTAGTAATCCAAGTAATAATAAATGGGGACGCCACCATCTCTTTAAAGGAGGCTAGCAGCCTAAACACTCGTTCCCCACACATGGTTGGTTGACTCAGGGGACAGGAAATTAGATTCCCAAATCCGTGACATGCATGCTGTCACACTCGCATTTCACAAAGGTGACAGTGGTCTGCATCTACATGCTTTTAGGGGGTTGTTCCTTCACTGTAATGGTGTGCGCTGTCGATTGCAGGAGGCTCGGCACCCAGCCCCAGCATGAACCCCCTACACTACACACTACTACAAAATCAGTGGAGATGGGGCCACGGGCCACCATTGCCAATATTAGTGGATGTCAGTTTGGCAGTCTGGCTACACACCCTAGGTCGCAACGGCGACTTTTAGTGTGCTCTACTCATAGTTGTTAAAATCGCGATCTTATAGTGTGATTTTATGATCCTAGTTGATTGCAGTATTTTTACAATTCTAGTATGCAGTTATGGTCATAAGATTTATGATCCTACCATTAGAGTCGCGATCCATTCAGCATTGCAATTTTTACAACCTTGGCTGCACCTGCAGTAGACATCAAGAACCAGATTGTTTTCATCTGAGCACTACCTTTTCTTCGAATTACTTTCAAAAAATAATCTATTTAGAGATGTCTTCTTGTCAAGCTCTGCTAAGCCCTACAGTCTCAAGGTAAACTGGCCCAAAATGCTTTAACTTCGAAAGGTCTATTTGCCATGGTTAGCTAAGCCAATTTCAGAAAGTGGGAACAAATTTCATAAGGTTTATGCGAGAATTATGCTTTCAGTGTAAATTTTGTGTAAAACTACTGGATCTCGGTCTGTCAAGTTCTTACTCGTTTTGGTTACCTTTTGTTCTAGTTACCTGTCACCACAGCACTTTTTAACCATTCCCATTATGGATGTATAAGTTGGATATTGTTCTACCTTATATAAGTGCAAAGGAAAGAAAAAAAAAAATGAGTAGAGCACATGTCTTGCAGCTGCTTTACCGTATTATTGAACAATTTGAGGCAAAAAAGAAAAACATTGCTGCATTGTCTTACCTTTAAATATACATATAATGTTGTTCTCTATGCATTTAAAAAATATTACTGAACTCTACATGATGCTGTTCAGTATTAAAATAATTCCTCCCTCCCTCCATCCATCTATAATATATCTAGTTCTAGGTTTGTGTTTGGTTGTTGACCAAATTTATAGAAGAAAATATCAATATTTTGGAACCAAACTATAGTATCATTAGATCAATTATGAAGTGTGTACTTATTTGGTACAGTACATGCGATATTTTTTGCAAATTTAAACAAATTTAAGTTTGACTTAGAGAAATAGATATATTTCTGGAACAGAGATAGTATCTTCAAATTTAGAGCTTACATGTTAATCTTCCCAACGATCATCATTTCACATATCCATACATTGTCTTGGCTCAGGTGAGTGGACCTCTGATGGTACATGCACCAAATCTGTTTGATACATACGTAAAAATGGTAAAATCCTTGTCGTGGAGCCTAAATTTCGTGCAGGAGGAAAAAAAAACTTTTGCAGAATTACATCATTTAAAGATTAAAACCTATATGGATGCTTGTCATCAGAGTTTCCTAGCTTTTTTCAGACTCTAGTTTAGCAAAATATTGTTCTATAATGTGCTAATTACTAAATTATTTTTTGAAACGTAATTTTTACAACCTTGGCTGCACCTGTAGTTGACATCAAGATGAATCTAACAAAATTTAGTTCACTCAATTTGGACCCTCCTAGAATTAGTTATGATTTTTTGAAGTTTGCATCAAAATCTGGAAATCATTTACAGAAAATATAAAAATCGTTTAAACGCTACGCGCACCCGACGCGATATACCCAGAGACATTGACAACTGGGTCCTGTGGTCAACGGACCCCACATGTCATACACACACGGAGCAGAGGCGGCGGTTGACCGGCCGTAGCTCGCCGACGTGAGGCCTCCGGTGATGAGGTGAGTACCGAGGTACTCCCCATCACCACGTGCATCGACTAGAGGGGTTGGATGTCCAAGGGGCTCGCCAGAGCTAGCTCGACGGTGGCCATGGCGGCTTGGTGGAGCTGCGCAGTGGCGTCACCGCCGTCTTCGGCACTACCGAGCTCGCCTAAGCTCGATTGAGGCTCCTGTGATTCCTAAGAAAGCTAGGGTTAGGGTCAGGGCTACAGTGGAGCGGCGGTGTGGCCCGGCCGCGTGCGAGGTCGTGCGACGGCGAGAGCGCGGCAGCGGGAAGCTGCGTTCCAGCGCCGACATGCTGGCATTGGCCCAAGGCTAGCGGCCTGAGCGAGACCTACCGCTAAGCTACTCCTAACAAGAGAAGAGGGAGGGTGAGAGGGCTCGGAGAAATACGGCCACAGCGAGCGAGCTCAGCGGCGGCAATGGTAGTTGCGGTGACCGCCGCGACAGCGTGAAGGTTCTAGGGTTATACCTATGCTCTAGAGGCAATGCTAACGGCTCGGGGAAGTGGAGTGAGTCACGGCGGAGCTACAGGCTAGATGGATCGAACGGCGGTGCTGTGGTGGTGGCGTGCTTGGCCGACGAAGGCGCGGTGGCAACGGTGCGGCGCTGCTGCTTGCTCTGGCTTGCGCGAGAGCAAGCGAGATGGGAGAGCGAGCGAGTGAGGGGAGTGAGAGTGAGCAACGATGCGCGGCGCCCTCTTCAGCGCGCACCCGGCCACAACGCAGCCTAGCTTCGGCGTGCGAATGCCACGCGGCGGCCACAACCAGTCGGGCACTGCTGTTGCTCGATCGGCCGGTTCAGACCGGCGAAGAGCTTACTGACAGAGCAACTTTGAGACATTGTATCTTCTAAACTAGTTTGAGTTAGTGAAAACTTCATCAATACGAAGTGTAGAGCTATATGAGATCTGCAACTTTACTTAAGGAAGTGTGGTCTAATTCGAGCTGGTTTGCAAACTAAAAATCACCAAAGGTGGGTACATTGAAACTGTAAAGCAGTTTAAGACTTTGAAAAATTTTAGAGTTCTAAAACAGCATTAAGTTGATTTTTGTGAGCCTTATTTGACTAAGCTATGCACTGATTCAGCTCTTGACCCTTCAACAAAGTTTGTTCTATATGATCTAAACTACAACTTTTATTTATGGCCCACTGTCATGCAAGCTCTCTAAGTAATTAGTCAAGTTAGGTCAAACAATCAACTTAATAAAGGCATTTCTAGTAATACTAACACTTAGAGGCATTTTTGGACTAACTCATGAATATAGACTTGGTTCCATTTTCCCTCCTAAGTGTGTTTAAGGTGTTTTAGTGACCAAACAACAATCACTTGCATTATACAAGCATGATCACAAGCATATGCATGTATAATTAAGCATCACATGTGATAAACATAGAGTGAATGAAATGAAATTTCATATGCTAATGCTCATGAATGAATGGGTGATGCTTATGCTCACGCAAATGCAAGTGCAAAATGCAAGCTTAACACTGGGGTGTTACAGCCCCTCCCCCCTTATAGAAATCTCGTCCCGAGATTTGAATGACCTACCATTTTTCATAAAACGCGGGATAAACTTCACGTAAATAATCCTTTCTTTCCCATGTTACATCTTGTTCACTATGGTTACTTCACATTACTTTGTGGAACTTGATCACTCGGTTCTGAGTTACTCTCTCTTTACTATCCTCATAAGCTAGGCCTGATTCTATTTTGATATCTTCAGTTTCAAAGTTTCAACTTTTTCTTCAGAAACACATAAACATTTTCTCAGCTGAGAAACATGAAAGACATTGAAAATAGCTTTCATCTCTGAAGGTAACTGCGGTTTGTAGGCTACTCTCCCACTTCTCTCAAGAATCTTATAGGGACCTACATACCTTAGGTGCAAGCTTCCTTTTTCACACCAAACCGTTGTACTCTTTTCATTGGTGATATATTCAGGTATACATAGTCACCTACCTCAAACTTAATAGGTCTTCTTCTTTTGTCAGCATAGCTCTTTTGCCTTGATTGAGCGGCTTCAATATATTGTTGGGTAATATGAACTTGCTCTTCAGCTTCTTTGACAAAATCAATTCCATAATACCTCCTCTCCCCGGGTTCAACCTAGTTTAAAGGAGTTCTACATTTCCGACCATACAAGGCTTCGAAAGGAGCCATCTTGATACTATCTTGGTAACTGTTGTTTTAGGAAAATTCAGCTGGAGGTAGCCACTTTTCCCGTGAACCTTTCGAAGAGATCACACATGCCCTCAATATGTCTTCTAATATCTGATTCACTCGCTCAGTCTGTCCAGAGGCCTGAGGGTGATAGGCAGAACTTCGGACTAAGTTGGTGCCTAACTCTTTGTGCAAGTGCTCCCAGAAACGAGTAATAAACTGAAATCCCCTATTTGACACGATGGTTCTCGGTACACCATGTAAGCGTACTTTATGGGCGACGTACAACTCTGCATATTGATGTGGTCGATAACTAGTCTTGACTAGAATGAAATGTGTGGACTTGTCAAACGTCTACAATTACCCATATGGAGTCAAAACCTTTCTGAGTGGGTGGAAGTCCAACAATAAAATCCATGCTGATTTTCTCCCACTTCCAACCTGGGATAGACAAAGGTTGGAGTAGTCCAACAGGTTTCCTATCTTCCTACGACAGCTCGCATAGCTGCTGTTGATCGCCAGCTTCGTGACCATGACAAGTTCCTGCTGGACATCCATGATCGTTTGGTGTTGGCTCAGGACACTATGAGGGAGATCCATGACAAGAAGTGCCGATTTATGGAGTTCTCTATGGGTGATTGGGTTCTACTCCGCCTCCATCACCGCACAGCTACTGGTATTACTCTGGCTACCTCCTCCAAGCTTGGCCCGTAGTTTTTGGGGCCCTATCAAATTGTTGAGCGTTTGGGCGCTGTGGCTTATCGTCAGCGGCTTCCACCGAAGGCTTGTATTCATGATGTCTTTCATGTGGCACTGCTGAAGAAGTATGAAGGGGATCCTCCAGGCGCCATTGTTCCTCTCCCACCCATGCTTCATGGGCGTGTCATTCCTATTCCGGCTGCGGTGGTGCATGCTCGCTTGAACCGTGGTCGCTGGCAGCTCCTTGTCCATTGGGAGGGGCGTCCTATGGCTGATTCTACTTGGGAAGACATTGATGACTTCAAGGAGCTCTATCCAGCATTCCAGCTCGTGGATGAGCTATTTGTTGGGGAGGAGGGAAGTGTTATAGATGCCTTTGTTGGGCGTGTATAGGCGCCGGCCTAGGCCTAGCCGTGGCTAATAAGAAGGCTCGGCTGGTTACGTTAGGAGAGGAAGGGAGGAGATTTAGGATATATGTATTGGTATTTAGGAGATTTATTATGGTTTATTAGGGGTGCACTTATCCTATAAAGGGGCACTCAGAGATTGTAATCAGATTATCGAAGAAGGAATAAACCTCCCAAGGTGGGTGGGTTTCCCTTCGACGGTGGCTGTGAGCGATTCTGCCGCTGCCGCCGGCGAACATCCTGCTGCACCACTTCCTCGCTATCCTCTGTGTTCTTATTCCCAATCCAACCTACTACTCCACTCTCCCCTGCGATCTCCTCATCGTACTCGCCCACGCTGTAACAGGTGACAGATAATTAATATGCATTGCTAAGTTTAACCTAAGTAAACGATACCTTAGCCTCATAGAAATCTAGGTGCTGTCAATTACTGTTTCCCTTTTTTAGAACATGCCTAGCACTATTTTATTAAGGAGAAATTATTTTTTGCAATGACCAAAGGAGCTGACAGACAAACAACTGAAATCTAAGTAAGAAAGACAAACAACTGGTAGAACGATCTACCACCTCAGAAGGAAAGCAAACCCAAGGCTACTGAAAGGCCACTAGCTATTTTTTTTAGAGCTGTCACTATTTGCATGTAGGGATCAACAGCTAATTGTAACTTCGGACATTACTGCCATGTTCAGGAAAACCCAACCATTAGTTTCATTCTCTCAATGTATATTTAAAAAAATCCAGTAAAACTACTAGTATGTTGAGAGATTTACATATACGCAGTGCTGAGACACATTTTTCATTAAGAGGGTAAAGATTTACATATGCTTTCTTATGCCAGAATTACATAATGTGAAGGAATTGCCAAAATAAAAAATTTGAGCTATACAATTCAGATCCATATGGAAACAGAATGACGTAAATATGTATTCAGATCCATATGGTTCTTTCTTCAAAAAGAAAAAAGGTATATTATGGAAATAAAGTTAATGAAGAATTTAATGATACTTATTTGGTATCATAAATATTATTTTATTATAAAAATTTAGTTAAACTTAAAATGTTTTGACCAGGGTTCAAAATTTCGGCGAAATTTCGCGAAATTCGGTAATTTCGGTGGTGGCCGAAAGAAAAATCCGAAATTTTGTAATACACTTATACATGTGTTATATAACTTTAGACTCAATTTTTTATTGTTTATATTACATATTTTTGTATTCAATAGATGTGTAGTCATAAATCATACTAATATTTGTTTAGATTTAAATGTTTTTTTTAGAAAAAAGCATATTTCATGTGCTAGTCTCTAAAAAAATTTCACCGAAATTTCGGCCGAATTTCGCGAAATTCGATAGTTTCGGTGGTGGCTGAAATTTTTGTAATACCGAAATTAAAAACCCTGGTTTTGACTATGAGTCAAGTTAGAATGACATCGGAGTAATAATAAATGGGGATGCCTCCATCTCTTTAAAGGAGGCTAGCAGCCTCTCGTTCCCCACACATGGTTGGTTGACTCAGGGGACAGGAGATTAGATTCCCTAATCCGTGACATGCATGCTGTCACACTCGCATTTCACAAAGGTGACAGTGGTCTGCATCTACATGCTTTTAGGGGGTTGTTCCTTCACTGTAATGGTGTGCGCTGTCGATTGCAGGAGGCTCGGCACCCAGCCCCAGCATGAATCCCCTACACTACACACTACTACAAAATCAGTGGAGATGGGGCCACGGGCCACCATTGCCAATATTAGTGGATGTCAGTTTGGCAGTCTGGCTACACACCCTAGGTCGCAACGGCCACTTTTAGTGTGCTCTACTCATAGTTGTTAAAATCGCGATCTTATAGTGTGATTTTATGATCTTAGTTGATTGCAGTATTTTTACAATTCTAGTATGCAGTTATGGTCATCAGATTTATGATCCTACCATTAGAGTCGCGATCCATTCAGCATTGCAATTTTTACAACCTTGGCTGCACCTGCAGTAGACATCAAGAACCAGATTGCACTACGGGAAACACGTGATTTGCCGAGTGCAAAAATCTTTGCCGAGTGTCAAATTTTGGACACTCGGCAAAGACCTGCTTTGCTGAGCGCCGCACTCGGCAAAATATGACACTCGGCAAAAAGGTCTTTGCCGAGTGCCTGGCACTCGGCAAAGACCTGCACTCGGCAAAGGCTGTCTTTGCACTCGGCAAAGATCGGTAGGGCTTGACGGCATCCAGCGACATCCTCTTTGTCGAGTGCCCCCCGTTTGGCACTCGGCAAAGAATTTATTTTGCCGAGTGCCAAAACTTGGCACTCGACAAAATAATTTTTTTTTGGTTTTTTGCCACCAATTTTTTTTGAAGCTTTAGTACACTACCACAAACAACATGTTTAAATTTGGGACATTTTCATTGCCTTTTGGCATATTTCTATAGTTTATTTTGTTTTGTTAATTTTTTTTAGAAAATATAAATTTGAACTGCAGGTGCATCGAATAATGGATTATATTCGTTCAAAAAATATTATCCTTGTTTCTTAGTGTAAATTTAGGCTAAATCCAAGAACTGTCTCGAAATTTCGATCAACGTGCTCACGGGGCAACGCCACCAACTTGCGTGGGAGTGGTTTTTTAATTGTATAAAATGTGAACGAATTTCAAAAATCATGAAACTTGTCGAGTTGTCGCCGTATCGTATGCGTATGCCATGGAAAAAAATTGAAAAAGTTTCAAGCACGTTTGTCACGTACGATGCTCACAAACCAGGACATCTCCACATGTAATCATGAGCATCGTACGTGACAAACGTGCTCGAAACTTTTTCAAAATTTTTCCACGGCATACGCATACGATACGGCGACAACTCGACAAGTTTCATGATTTTCAGAATTCGTTCGCATTTTATACAATTAAAAAACCACTCCCACGCAAGTTGACGGCGTTGCCCCGTGAGCACGTTGATCGAAATTTCAAGACAGTTTCTAGATTTAGCCTAAATTTACACTAAGAAACAAGGATAACATTTTTTGAATGAATGTAATCCATTATTCGATGCACCTGCAGTTCAAACTTACATTTTCTGGAAAAATTCAACAAAACAAAATAAACTATAGAAATATGCCAAAAGGCAATAAAAATGTCCCAAATTTAAACATGTTGTTTGTGGTAGTGTACTAAAGCTTCAAAAACAAAATTGGTGCCAAAAAACAAAAAAAAATTATTCTACCGAGTGCCTAGGGTTGGCACTCGGCAAAGAGCTGCTGAAATTTTTTTAAAACTTCGGCGAGTGCCACATCACGACACTCGGCGAAGAAAATTGACTTTGCCGAGTGCCGCCGATCTGGCACTCGGCAAAGCCGCCGTTTCCTTCAACCGCGCCCGGCCGGCGCTCTCTTTGTCTCGCTCTCTCATTTCTCTCTCCCTCTCACCTCTCTCTCCCTTAGCCGCCGCCACTGCACCGCGGCGCCCGTCTCGGCCACCACGCCTCCCTGCCCCGGCCACCGCGCCTCCTCGCCCCGGGCACCGTGCCACCCCGCCCCGACCACCGCGCCACTGCAGAAGAGAGGAGGAGGAGGAGGAGGCAGGGGAGAAGAGAGGAGAAGGGGAGAAGAGAGGAGGAGGGGAGAAGAGAGGAGGAGAAGGAGAAGGAGAGGAGAAGGAAGGTGCCAGCCTAGGCCTGTCGACTCTCACGCCGCTGCGGTCATCCCCGTCGTCGTCGCCGACCCTCGTCGCTGCCATTCTCATCGCGAAGGTATGCCCTACACCTGTAGTAGTTAGTAGTAGTACTTAGTAGTGTTAGTAGTAGTTAGTAAGTAGTAGTAGTTAGTAGTTAGTAGTGTTAGTAGTATTGTTAGTAGTAAGTAGTGATAGTAGTAGTGTTAGTAGTAGTAGTGTTAGTGTTGGTAGTAGTTGTAGTGGTAGTAGTACTTGTTGTTGTACTACTTCGATACTTTCATCTGCATGGAAAGAGAACTAAAGTACATGGCTCGTCTTGGTATATATATGTTTGTTGGCCTTCGTGCCTATGTTTGGTATATATGTGGTTGTTGGCCATCGCGCCTATGTTTCTTGCAGGTTTTAGAAACCTCCCCGTGCAGGGGAGGTGCTGTCGAAATTTTCAATGGATTCTAACCTATTGCCTTTTTATGTAGGAGAAGGACCCGTGGGAGGGACTCGGCAACCCTGATCGTCTTCGTTGGCGCTGCTGGTCTGCCTGCACCGCATCGCCTCGCCACTGCACCGACATGCCACTGCCCCGCTAGCCTGACTCCACCGCCACCCTAGGTATAACCCCCTCCTCCTTTGCTGCATGTTTTATATGGTCACGTAGCCCAGTTAGGCATCTCCCGTTTGAAAGAGATATGGTCGGAGGTATGCAGATTTTTGCATATCTGCGACCATATCTCTTTTGGATTGTCCACATATTTTGGACAGCCCGTGGATGCGTAGATGATGTTAGTTTCCATGGTTCGCTCCGGTCCGAGATAGACTTTCGGCATCACCTCCCTGTTGTTCTCCGGATACACACTCTCCCTTACAGGACGTGTATCGGGAGAACAGCAGGGAGGTGCTACTGAAATTCTATCTCAGATAGGAGCGGAGCATTGAAACTGACCTCATCTACGCATCCATGGGTGAGATTAGGACCTATCCTCACCTATTAGATGGTAGGAACGCCGTGCAGATGCAATTGCTGGTTATATTACTCACTTACATATGTATATGCCAGAGGATGGAGAACCTTGATTGGATGTACACGGGCCACACAAGTATGACCCCAGAATGAATGACTAAGACTAATGCTTTCTTGGAGCATTCATTTGGTGAGGCTGCTAGAGGGTCAAGTCGGATGCCGTGTCCCTGCAGCAAATGTGACAACCGTGTAAGAAAGAATAGGAAGAACATGGGGGAAGATCTTTGCAAGTATGGATTCACGCCAAACTATACCTGCTGGATCAACCATGGTGAAGTCGATCGTATTAGAGAGGAGGTGGTGAGACCACGCCTCGAGGCTTTTGATGGAGATGCGGGGGTAGCAGACTGGATAGATGACTTTTAGGAGGCACAGTTCGGTGAAGGATTAGAGGACGAGCCAGAGGAATCCGCAAAGGCGTACTACGATATGGTGTCTTCGGCACAGAAGCCCCTTCATGAAAAGACAATGGTTTCGCAACTGGATGCCATTGAACGCCTAATGGCATTCAAGTCGTAGTGTAGCATGAGTCGAGACAACTTCGATGGTATGTTGGCAGTTGTTGGATCCCTGCTTCCGGAGGGTCACATTCTACCGAAGAACTTGTATGAGTCACAGAAACTTCTTCGTGCCCTTAAGATGTCGTATGAGCACATCCATGCTTGTCCGAATGGTTGCGTCCTATTTAGGAAAGATCACGAGAAAGCAATGCACTGTCCAAAGTGCAAATCCTCTAGGTATCTAGAGGTCGACACTAGTGATGGCAAGAAAGAATAGCTTGGTATCCCCGCGAAGGTCCTACGGTACCTTCCTGTCATACCGAGGATCCAACGGCTGTACATGACAGAGGAGTCCATGAAATAGATGACATGGCACAAATATGGCAAAAGATACAATGCTGATAAGATGGTACACCCATCGGATGGCGATGCATGGACCCATTTCGATGGCATACATCATGGTAAAGCTGAGGAGGCTCGGAATGTACGTGTAGCGCTGGCAATAGATGGGTTCAACCCCTATGGATTGCTGGCAGCCCCGTACACTTGTTGGCCCGTGTTTGTGATCCCCCTCAATCTCCCCCCCTGGCATCATGTTTCAACCCAAGAACGTATTCTTGTCACTGATAATTCCTAGACACCCAGGGAACAAGATGGGTTTGTTCATGAAGCCTCTCATTAATGAATTGATCCTTGCTTGGGAAAGGGGGTACTGACATATGACCGAGCTACAAAGAAGAACTTCACAATGCATGTGTGGTACCACTACTCCCTGCATGACTTCCTGGCGTATGGCATATTCTACGTGTGGTGTGTTCACGGGAAGTTCCCATGCCCAATATGCAAGACAGCTGTGAGGTTCACTTGGCTGAAGAGGGGTGGCAAGTTTTCTTCATTTGACCAACATCGTCAATTCCTCCCTCTTGACCATCCATTCAGACGAGACGTCAAGAACTTCAGGAAAGGGGTTCAAGTCACCGACCCTGCACCTCAGATGATGACCGGTGCTGAGGTTCGTGCTGAGATAGAGGCTCTCAAAGATGATAAAGAGAAAGGTGGTTTTATTGGATATGGTGAGAAACACTAGTGGACTCATAAATCGGGCTTGACTAGGCTCCCCTATTTCAATGATCTTCTTGTTCCACACAACATTGATGTAATGCACACAGAAAAGAATATCACCGAGGCACTTTTTGCAACACTCATGGACATTCCTGATAAGTCAAAGGACAATGTTAAGGCTAGACTAGACCTAGCAACGATGTGCGATAGGCCAAAGCAAGTGATGAAGCCTCCCGCACCCAGCAAGAAATGGAGAAGGACTCCGGTCAATTTTGACTTGAAAAAGGACCAAAGGAAGGAAGTACTATAGTGGATCCAGACGTTAATGTTCCCTAATGGGCATGCAGTGAATTTGAGTAGGGGAGTGAACTTGTCCACTATACGAGTCTTAGGGATGAAGAGTCATGACTACCACATATAGATTGAGCGGCTCCTTCCTGCGATGACCTGGGGATATGTCCCTGAGCATGTGTGGCGCATGCTAGCAGAGTTGAGCTATTTCTTCCGCCAGCTTTGTGCCAAAGAGTTATCTCGGGGCGTGATTGATGACTTGGAGAAAGTGGCACCTGTGTTGCTCTGCAAGTTGGAGAAGATCTTCCCACCCGGCTTCTTCCTGGCGATGCAGCATCTGATTTTGCACCTACCGTACGAGGCACGAATGGGGGGGTCGTGCAGGCCCATTGGTGCTATACAATTGAGAGATGTCTAAAGATTCTTCAGAAAAAGTGTAGAAATAAAGCCAAAACTAAGGCTTCTGTGGCAGAGGCATTCATTCTGGAGGAGGTGTCAAACTTCACAATAGCATACTATAAGGATGGCCTTCCCAGCATGCACAATCGTCCCCCTCATTACAACACGGATGAGAGTTCATCGAGCCTCAGCCTTTTCAAAGGGCAACTCAGAAAGGCAAGCGCATCGGGCACCAAGACCTTGTGGCATGATGAGTGGCGCACTATTATGTTGTATGTGTTGTTGAACCTTGACGAAGTGAAGCCTTATGTGCAGTAAGTTCTCAATGAGCTTGTTACATACGCCCTTATCACTATCCTCCATCTATCGAACCCCCTTATCTCTTGTTTTTTAGGGAATTTCTGAAAAATACTAGAGAGGGAATAGGGCTCCTTCCCCTCAAGAAGAAGATAGTCTTCTCAAAGATGGTTTGCCTGATTTCATATCCTGGTTCGATACGAAGGTACCGTCCAATTTACCTCGTTCAATCTTTGACATCTCACTTTGCTCCTACGAGCGAGTAATGTAACGATCTATCCAGCCTCACCTTGTAGGCCCGCAAGGATGCAGAAATGGATGTTGAGTTGAAAGGGCTTGCCAAAGGCTTCGCCTATAAGGTCAAGTCATTCACCATTTATGATGTGAATGGCTATCGCTTTCACACAAGAAACAACGAGCGGAGTCGGCCCAATCGGAAAACCACGAATACCGGAGTTCGTACGCCCAGCACCGATGAGCACGACTACTATGGCATAGTAGAAGAAATATACAAGCTCAATTTTTAGTGTCGCAAAGCTCCTAATCAAGTCGTATTCAAATGCCATTGGTTCGATCCTAATGTCACGAGAACAGCCCCTGAGATTGGACAAGTCGAAATTCGATAGGATTCTGTCTATCAAGGAGAGGATGTCTATATTGTGGCTTAACAGGCCACACAAGTTTATTATCTCCCATGGGCGTGCCAAAAAGACCCCAATCTTATCGGTTGGTACCTTGTGAAGTTGGTATCGCTGCACGGTAAACTGCCTGTCCCAAACGATGAGGATTACAACTTTGACCCAAACACACGGGAGTTCTATCAACCAGAGGGGCTAGAAGGGAGGTTTGACATAGACTTGTTTTCGCTCATGGGCATGGAAGTAGACAATGACATTGATCAGGACGATGGAGATGAGGACGACGGAGAAGAGGTGCAAAATGCTAAGGACTTACAAATGCTTGAGCGATTACAGTTAGGCGATGACAATGATGACAACGATGGAGATAAGCCCGATTTACTCGACAATATTGATAGTGATGACGACACCTATGATCCAGCCGCTGCCGATCGTGAAGAATATTTCTAATTCATGTAATACTATATTATTATTATTATTATTATTGCAATTATGTTTCGTTCATTTTGCATCTCTTTATAAGTACTTGTAATTTAACTGTGCTAATTGGTTTACTCTTTGAAATTGCAGGCACTCGACAAAATGCTGGGCGGAAGGTAGGCCCATCGGGGGGTCAACTCCCTCTACATGAGGGAGCGCTCACCCCACGCTGAGGAGGACCCCTTGCCGGAGCCGCCGATGAGGAGGACGAGGAGCGGCCGCCCCCGTGGCCGTCCGAGGATGAGGGTGCAGCCGGCTGCCACCCCATCGGTGGATGAGGACGACCAGGTAGTGGGCCTGCACATAGAAGGGGTGGCACTTCCTCTGACTCGTCGGACCACAGGGAGGCGGTGATAGCGACACCAAGGGGTTCCACTAGCACTGCCTCTGGCTCTACCTCGTCGGGAGTCTACTTGCGCGGGCCCTCGCAGCTCCCGGCGCGGCCGATCCCACTTCACCGGCGCTCGGTGATTTGACCCAGCGGCAACAAGTAAGTATTATTTCACTACTATTTCATATGACATGTTGAAAATCGAACTAAAGACTAACAATTCTTCTTAATGACTCTTGTAGCAACTGGGAAGTTGTGTCCGGAATGGGCCGGCACATCAATGGCACCCTAGGCCTTCTGATTCGGTAGCACTACCTTGGCATGGTCACCTACGCCTCGGTGACTTCGCCGCCCTAGATGTGGGACCACTTCTACGCCGCCAAGGACAACGAGTTTGGCACCGTTGTGGCGCAGATCAAGGCCGAGTTCTGGGTGAGTCTTCATCGCACTAAATTGGTCAATACTATGCATTCATTGGTCGTTCTTGAAATAATGAAATGATACATGATGTCTGTATGCAGGACTTCTTCAGGTGTGACGAAGGGTTTGAGGACCGGGCAGCGCGAGTGTAGGACAAGGTCTGTAGGTCCCGACTCTTGGACCTGTACCACGAGACGCGACTCCAGTGCATCATCAACTACAGCGCCGACGTCCTTGGTCAGGTGGTGAGGAAGGCCGATGCCAGGACCAGGACACTCACCAAGGAGCAGTATCACTTGGTAAGTACGAAACATTAATACTGACTCCTTCCATGAAGAATAGGTAGGCTTCATTTCATCTTTTGACATATCAATAACTTGATGGCATGCAGCAATGTCCTGATTGGTGCGCCAGGCACCGCCTCTGCTGGGAGGTCATTGTGGACAGGTGGCTCTCAGAGGAGTGGGTGGAGAAGCACAACATCCGTCAGGACTGCCGCCTGTAGATGGGTGGGGCGCCACACCACCAAGGCAACCGGAGCCTCAGCGCGTACTCCCGGACATGGGTAATCTTCTTTGTGTTTTCATCTTTATTTATTTATTCTAACGCTCAATTCTCATTACTTGTAATCATCTTTGTGTTTTCCTCGCAGTCCCAGACGCACCAAGGCCAGGAATGCAATGAGTTCATGGCATACGCCCTGGCACACAAGGGCAAGGCGATGGCCCCGGAAGTCACCTACAACCCGGCGGATGGGCCTGAGGCGAACACTAGCGCGAGCGTCCACAGCAAGCTTAGCGAGTACACCTCGGCGGCCCGTGAGCGCCATGGGGAGGACTTCGATCCGGCCACCTAGCCCCTGGACACAGACCTCCTGATGAGGCTGGGAGGAGGGAAGCAGCACGGCCGGTACTGGATGGCGGACAGCACAGTCGACTCCGCCTCTGTTCCCAACCTCACCGAGATTCGAGCAAGGAGCATGAGCTCCTCCCTCCCCATACGCTCTCGGCAGCAGAGCTCACAGCAGCAGATAGCGGAACTCTATGTTAGTACTGTTTTATTCGTCGTTCATTGCTTTTACACATCTACCTTGCCTTTGCATTGTTTAAACATTGCGGGTGGAATGTTGCAGGCCGACTTGCGGAGGTTGGAGGCCCAGCAGGCGGCCCAGGCGGAGGCCCATCGGCTGGAGATGGAGGCTGTACAAGCCCAGAGGGCCGCCGAGACGCAGAGGCTGCAGGACATGTTCAGCTTCATGGCGAGCCTTCAAACCTTGCCAGGTGTGGTCGTGCCCCAGTCGCTGCTTGCTCCAGTTGTGGCTCTTCCTCCTCCTGTAGGGACTCCGGTGAGTATATATGGTTGTTTATTCCTTTAGTTTGTGCGTCCCTCCTGTAGATACTCATGAATTCGCTTCTCCTTTGTGCAGCAACAGTCGGCGGGTTCAAACCTGACTCCTCAAGGTGGCCCTTCTCCATAGGCCGGGTGGACAACTGGCCCTCCTCAAGGTGGCTGTTCACACTCCGGGTGGAGAGGCTGGCAGTAGGTACCGTTTATTTGTTTCTTTTCATGTTGCATGGACTTGTGTTAGACTTAGCCTTATGTTGGACTACTAGAGACATATATATATTGTGATGGATATTGTCATGGATGATACGGATGTATGATGGATTATGGACAATGGATTTGTATGTGATGTATTATGGATGGTGGATGTGTATGTGATGGGTTATTGATGTGTATGTGATGGAATATGGATGTGTATGTGATATATCATGTGTTGTGTGTTAATATATATGTGATTTCTTTATTTGCGCTGATGGAAAGCAAAAAACAAAAAAAATAACATTTTTCCCCTCTTTGCCGAGTGCCACACTTGCCGTGACCATGGCACTCGGCAAAGCTGGGAAGCAGAGACCCAATTTCCCAGCTTTGCCGAGTGCCAGAGCCATGGCACTCGGCAAAGATTTTTTTTTAAAGAAAAAATTTCTTTGCCGAGTGCAAGAGTATGGCACTCGGCAAAGAGACCGTCAGAGTCGACGTCGGTTTTTTTTTTTGCCGAGTGCTGACGTGACACTCGGCAAAGGCTTTACCGAGTGCCCGATATGTGGCACTCGGCAAAGAAACCTTTGCCGATGGGTTCTTTGCCGAGTGCTCTTTGCCGAGTGCGGCACTCGGCAAAGCCTTTACCGAGTGTATTTCGGGCTTTGCCGAGTGCCGCAGGCACTCGGCAAATTGCCGGTTTCCAGTAGTGTTGTTTTCATCTGAGCACTACCTTTTCTTCGAATTACTTTCAAAAAATAATCTATTTAGAGATGTCTTCTTGTCAAGCTCTGCTAAGCCCTACAGTCTCAAGGTAAACTGGCCCAAAATGCTTTAACTTTGAAAGGTCTATTTGCCATGCTTAGCTAAGCCAATTTCAGAAAGTGGGAACAAATTTCATAAGGTTTATGCGAGAATTATGCTTTCAGTGTAAATTTTGTGTAAAACTACTGGTTCTCGGTCTGTCAAGTTCTTACTCGTTTTGGTTACCTTTTGTTCTAGTTACCTGTCACCACAGCACTTTTTAACCATTCCCATTATGGATGTATAAGTTGGATATTATTCTACCTTATATAAGTGCAAAGGAAAGAAAAAAAAATGAGTAGAGCACATGTCTTGCAGCTGCTTTACCGTATTATTGAACAATTTGAGGCAAAAAAGAAAAACATTGCTGCATTGTCTTACCTTTAAATATACATATAATGTTGTTCTCTATGCATTTAAAAAATATTACTGAACTCTACATGATGCTGTTCAGTATTAAAATAATTCCTCCCTCCCTCCATCCATCTATAATATATCTAGTTCTAGGTTTGTGTTTGGTTGTTGACCAAATTTATAGAAGAAAATATCAATATTTAGGAACCAAACTATAGTATCATTAGATCAATTATGAAGTGTGTACTTATTTGGTACAGTACATGCGATATTTTTTACAAATTCAGACAAATTTAAGTTTGACTTAGAGAAATAGATATATTTCTGGAACAGAGATAGTATCTTCAAATTTAGAGCTTACATGTTAATCTTCCCAACGATCATCATTTCACATATCCATACATTGTCTTGGCTCAGGTGAGTGGACCTCTGATGGTACATGCACCAAAATCTGTTTGATACATACGTAAAAATGGTAAAATCCTTGTCGTGGAGCCTAAATTTCGTGCAGGAGGAAAAAAAAACTTTTGCAGAATTACATCATTTAAAGATTAAAACCTATATGGATGCTTGTCATCAGAGTTTCCTAGCTTTTTTTCAGACTCTAGTTTAGCAAAATATTGTTCTATAATATGCTAATTACTAAATTATTTTTTGAAACGTAATTACTAAATTATTAAGGCGTCTGCTCTTTCATACATGAAAAAAATGCCGAAGACCGCCTTATATAACGAATTCGAGGAAGTACATTATAACGAAATCAATAGGACAAGTTGTGTTTGGAGGACGAAAGAAAAAAAATATCTTTTCTTAGTTATATTACTCCCTCCATTCAAAAAGAGTACATTTATCAGTCTGGTTCCTTTTAGAACGGTGGGAGCACTTATATGAATGAAAAGAATCACAAAATTAGTATCGGATAACGTGACAGAATGAATCTCTACAAGTAGAACGGATACGAGCAATGGGTGTACACGTTATATAGGAATAAATAAATACAGAAAGGTCAGAACAAAATTTGCTTCGTCTAGAAAAAATGACACAAGTATCTCTGTGCTAAATGGAGGGTAGCCAGCAGGAGAAAGTCGTCCAGCATTCAGCTTATGCTTCAGTAGTACGGAGAGGGCCCAACAGAGAGTACGAACTACGGAGGCCGTTGAAGAGCTTGCCGGCCGGCCCTGCCTTAGAATTGCATGTAAGTGGACACGAATGGGCCCGTAGTTCACGTGGGCCGCCTGAAATTTCTAGCACCCTTGGCACCTCGGGCCCGCCAATGTCGTGTCAACCTTTCCTCAACTTGATGGGTTAGTGAAATGTGAAGACTGAATATGACTGACAAGGGAAACTTTTGCCGTCGGTCACACAACTTTATCATCGTAGTAAAACAAGCAAATTCAAAGGCTATATAAAGATGGAAAGTTCACGTAGACACGCTATGGAAGAGCAGCAGGACATGTGAAAACTACCCTGAACAAGAATCTCACGAAGAAGACTCTTCTGTCTTGCATACTACAAGAGACCGGAGCATGCGAAATAACAGGTCACAGACATGGGCACAATCAGCAAATAACTAAGGCAGGTTCACTTCATAGTTCATAGATATCACGCATGTCATAAAGTGTACATGCTTCGCAGACTGGAATGTAGAACACCAGGGCTAGAGTGCAAGCACACCACGACCTCAGTTCAAGAAATTCATCAAGAAATAAAAAGGACAGCTGCATCGGCAACGCAGCCGCTCAAACCAACCATAACGAGGCCAACGACCGCCTGTCTCACAGGTACTTTATTCACCACACTACTGGCACCGACTCAATACTAATAGGATGCTAGTTGATTTATATTACTTAAGCTTTCCTGGCCAACAGAAGGCACCGTCCATGGCTGATTCCTAGTAACATCACCAGACTGCAAGCTCGGATCAACAGAGCAAGACAGCGTCTCCAAAGAACCAACGTCACCACGCTTCACACAAGCTTCATATATATTCGAAGTTGCTCAAACCTATTCCCTACAGATCCTCCACCTGTGGAAGTAAAACATGCGAGTGTCAGTCAGAGAAACAAATGAAAACCCAGTTTCAACATCAAGAAGAAAAAAATTAATTTCTTCTCGATCGGCAACACTACTGACCATGGTTTCCTTGCACCGATCGTTTGGAAGTTTCAGGGTTCCGTCCCGTCGCGGCCCGGGCCAGCACAGGCTCCTCCCGGTCCGGATTCATTTGAGTTTCGGTTGATTGCTATTCGAAGTCTTCATCAAACTCCCCATCAGACAAGTCACCATCCTGGTAGGCACTGACATCGGCTGGGTAGCGGAGGATCCCACCAATCCCGCCAAATCCCCGGCAGAACTGAGAACCTTCCTGGGACTTGTTGGTGACAAACTCCAGTGTGCAGCCAAACTGGTGGTAGTTCTCAGCAAACCACTCCAGCAGCTGCGTGTTGTCAATGACCTCCAGATCCCCGGATGTTGCCTCGTCAGTAAAGTTGCTCTGATCAGCCTCCTGAGTGGGGTTCATGTACTTCACAACTGTTTCTCCTGTGACACTGTTCTTGAGCTCATAACGCCTGACATCAAGGTTTTCCCACACAATCAGGATTTCTACCGCGCCCATTTCCAGGGCTGTCATGGTGTCCTGGACACCAAGGACATACTTCCCTGTGTCCTGGCTTATCTCCTCAAAGAACTTCCCGATCAGCTTCTTTTCTTGGACAAACTTAACATCAGAAAGAACCTCGGCGGACATCTCGATGGCTTGGTTGAAGCCGCTGTCCCCACCATAAGACACGTCAATCATCTTGACTACTTTGGCCTGAAGACGCGGATCAAACATCTCAGATTTACCCAGTTCATTCTTGAAGTCAGCAGAACCGGCAAGAATAAGCCCAACGATGTTTGGCTGGTTGGTGGCAGGATTGATGAAGTATTGTGTCGCAAGCTCAGCAACCTTGCGCAGGTAATTGTGTCGCCTCTCCATGCGCAGGCGGGCAAAGCGGACTGCAGATTGCCCTCCTCGCCCATGCTTCTTTGGAAGATCAACAGTGAACTTGTACAGAACCTCCCTGCTGTTTCCGCTCAGTGTGCCATACAGTGTTCCATTGCCATCCATGATTATGAAACCAAATTTGTCATCAGATGCCAGAAGCTCATTCAGTGCCTCAGTGTGAAACTTGTTGTCACAGAGATACAGGGAAGCATTAATGGGTCTAAATGGCTCAAAGTCAAAGGTAACCTTCTTCTCTTTGCCATCATCGGTGACAATGGTACCAGTATAGAGCATCAAACCATTGGGGGGAACTCGACTGTAAAGCTTCAACCTCTGTTGAGCCGAGGTTATGGCAGCCAACACAGACTGTCTGTTGACTCTGCTCTTGATGTTTGAGGCAGTTCCATACTCATCACCCAGCATCTTAGTGACGCGTGAAATCTGATCACGAGGTGGCATGATGAGAGAAATCATGCTAGTGCCATTGCCCCTCGCAGCATCAAGCGCCTTGATTAACTTCTTGACCCTCCAGATCTCAATGTTCTTGTCAGCTTCGTGTACCTCGCCCATCTTGAAGTGCTTAAGGATCAGCCTTCACCTATGAGGCAGTTAGCAAAGTCAGAAAAAAAATTACAGCAAGTCAATAGTTAAAGTGGCACTAAAATGACAATTACCCGACCAATTTCGAAGAAAAAATAACAAGTTAATCAACATAGACAATACGGGGCCTTTTTCTAGATGAAAAAACATTAGTGCAAGTTTGAAGCACAAAACATAGCATACTTTCAACTTGATTCCAGACGGGCATCCTAAAGAAAACATAATTAACAATGTGACAGCTGATGCAATCATGCAATATGTAGGTGGAAATACAAGTTAAAACTGATTAAACAATGACAAACTACCCCATAACATATGCAAGGCTCCAATTTGCTAAAATGCGTTAGTAAGTTGGAAAAGCCAAGAACAGAGAAATTGAAGGAAAATTCAGTCAAGAATTGTGCACTCGTCAATGCCGCAAACACAAGCAACAATCGAGAAATTCCCAACAGAGAAGCTACACATTAATGACTAATCTAAAATCTTGATTTATGAATATTTTAAGATTACGACTATAAGCTTAACACATTTGTTTTGATTCATTTTTTGGGTTAGCTCTATGTCAAAACAGAAATATAATAAAAAAAATTATTTCAAAATATAGGAAACAATCATAATCTGTAAAATGAATTCTACACCAAGCATCAGAGTAAAATCTTAGAGCCAGTTGCAGATTGCAACATAAGTGCATTGCATATTATCGCTTTATTAGAAAGAACATATTATAATGTGAAACCAAAGAGCTTTACATGTATACGAAAGTACTAAGCACACTTTTCTGCAAATTGGAGAACATGACTTTGATGTTCACATAAAGAAATAAGCAACCAGGAGATTTCAGAAGGACACTTCATTTAATTCCAACATCCAAAGTGCATATCTTAACTTAACACCCATCCTAACATATAACCTAACGAACTAACCATTTCCAGTGTTTTTCCGTTTCGCTAAGCCAGCGATGTAATACAGACATACTATAAATCTACCTCACTAACCAAGTCATGTAAACACTAACCAAGCCATGTAAACTAGATACACAGATAACCTGAAAAGAACAGAGCAACAGAGCACTATGCATCACGATACAGTATTACACATGTTTCTTCATC
Source organism: Miscanthus floridulus (assembly GCF_019320115.1). Lineage (NCBI taxonomy): Eukaryota > Viridiplantae > Streptophyta > Magnoliopsida > Poales > Poaceae > Miscanthus > Miscanthus floridulus. The sequence continues at coordinate 69,888,760 of NC_089595.1, read as the reverse complement.
ATCAAGAGCAACCACATGCGTATGTCAGAACAAAAGGTTAGATCAAGACAAAACAATCCATGCAGGTCCAGAAATCTTGCGAGGACTAGTCAGGCACAGCAATCTGCACGGCATGCGGCGTCCTGCGAGATCCGGCGGACTGGCGCGTCCTCGCGTGCGTAACTGCTTTGCGGCGCGGAGAACTGAGATCGAGCGGGCCTTCCCAATCCCGCGCGGTATCAGGAAAACAGATAGAAAAGAAAAATTACAGGCACCAACCCAACCCCGATCGATACGGAGAACCACCGATCAAGCAACAAAATTTCGACGACTACTAACATGAAGGCATAGAACGCATCGCACCTGAGCGGGGTGGGGCGTGAGCACCGCCGCGCGTACCGATGGAGCGAGCAAACCCGCAGAGATCGCGTCGCCTCCTCTATCCCTCTGCGTTCCGTCCGACGCGTGGCTCTGTGGGTGGCGGAGGAGGCTTATATGGGAATGGGATCGAACGGGGAAGTGGAGGCCGTGATGGTTGCGAACTCTTGCGAACGCGTAGGAAAAAACTTTCGGGAAGGCTTCGCGTCCACGTGCTGCGTACACAGCGCGGTGCGCGTAGTAGGACCACGTCTGATCGAAAATCGAAATCAATCATCAGCCCTCTGTCCCAAAACAAATGTCCATCTAGCATTCGGAGTCAAATAATCTTAACTTTAACCCAAATGTACATTAAAAACTACTACAGCTTGCGATACAAGATAAATATTATTAGATTAATCATGATGTATATTTTTGTAGTAAATCTATTTCAAAATACAAATGTTGATGCTATTTTCTATAAACCTTGTAAAATTGAGAATGGCCGACTTCTCAAACCGCGAGATGAAAACTTATTTTGAGATAAAGGAAGTACGTGTCTCTTTCCTCTCACATAGTACTCCGTCCATCCCAAAATAAGCGACGTTTTTTACTTTCAGATATCATGTTTGACCATTTGTCTTATTCAAAATTTTAAAATTTTTATATAAATATTATCTATTTTGTTATGACTTATTTATCATTAGAGATACTTTAATAATAATTTATTTATTTTATAATTTATACAAAATTTTGAATAAAATGAACGGTCAAACAAGATGCATGAAAGTAAAAAACGTCACTTATTTTGGGACGGTGTGAGTAAGTAAATACTCACTCCGTTCCAATTTATAGGTCGTTTTTACTTTTCTAGATATACAATTTTTATTATATATTTAGACATATTATATATTTAGGTGTATGGCAAAAAGCTATGTACCAGAAAACCCAAAGCGGCCTATAATTTAGGATATAAGTGGTATTAAACAGAGTGGTTAATGCCCTCTAGTATTGATTTTCTGTTCACACGTTCGTTTTTTTTATTTGCCTCACATGCTTCTGTTCTTTTTTTTAGCTAATAATGCCCCCTCGTCCAATTCGGTTCGCACGGTCGGTTGTTTATTGTTTTTTATATAAAAATGTCAAAACAAATTATAAATATAATACTTAGAGCATTTGAACCCTTGAAATCTTCTTTGAGAAAGAGATATATTTCTATCACCAAGTAGTAATTGACACAATTTTAATTAGTAACAAAACTTATCTTGTTTGATTAGTAGAAGTAAAACTTATCTTGTTATACCCTTGTTCAGCGAAGTCCAAATAATCAAACCCTAAACTAAAACTTAAGCAGTTTGTTGTTCCATATAGTCTAGTATATATGTATCAGTGTATCCCCGTCGAGAGTTAACAAATTTGTTCCATATAGTCTGGTATAGTCTAGTATATATGTATCAGTGTATCCCTGTCGAGAGTTAACAAATTTGTTCCATATAGTCTGGTCCAACTAATTTGTTGTCTAGTATAGTGTAATAAATAGATCTATCTCCGAGCTATAGGCATACACCAGTGCAATCCCTAACAATGGCTAGCGTTGGTCCACTTCCACCTGTGTCATCAGCATCCACCACCTTCCCATTCTGATTTCTCATGTTTTCAACTTTTTTTTCCATAAATACAAAAACAAATAGTAAATATAGGCCTTTTAACCTTGACTCCTTCATTATAAGAAACAGAGATTTCTACCACCAAGTTGTTAATGCAATTTTGATTAGGAACAAAGTTATCTTATTATAGTTTGTTTCAGCCGATGGTCCAACTAACCAAACCGTGACTAAAAACCTTGAGTAGTTTGTTGTCATGTCCGTTTTAACTAAATGTGTCTCCAAACTGTATACATGTACCATGCAATCCCCAATGAAGACTACCATATGGAAAATCGAGAGGGAGGTTTGTAACACCTCTGGTGTTACGGGCTTGCTTAGCACCTAGGTTAAGGTCAACGAAAAACAATTTATATAAACAAAAATAAAATATAACTTTGTGTGTAGTACTTAAGTAAATATGACGAGCAAGTGGTGTAGTTGAAAATGCAACTTTAATTTTTGAAAACAAATGTTGTTAACTAGTGTTCTTGAGAGCTCAAAAATCGAATCCGAAATTTAAACTAGAACTTTCCGTTGAATCGACAAGAAATTGAACTTAGGTTACGAACGCCATTTTTGGTGAGTTATATTGAGCAAAATAGTTAAAAGGTACTTAAATGTTTTGCTTCAATGGGTTAGCATGTAGTATGGGCTATTGAGTGAAATATTCATTGGTTGAAATTAATAAGGTTTAGACATATTAAAAAAATCACAACAAAGTGCTAATGGTTGTTAGTTCTAACCGAACCTTGCCCTCTTCTAAGTCTGGAAATGATAGTAGACCATGCCGTTTTGACATTCAAATTCTAACCAAATTGTTTAAACACTAACTGCATGTTCTCGTACTGTTGGTTGTCTCTAAGTGAGTACTTGAGCATGGCTTAGGTGGTAGTGGTGTTGGGTGTCACAATACCCTTGCAAAAATTGCCCGAACCTCATTAAAGCGTGTCAAAGTCGTGTCGTTAGCGCTCTGTTCGTGAACTGATGTCGGAGCGACGAGCTCACATTGGCATCCATCTACCTCCTTCCCTTGTGGTCCTCTGGTCATGGCGATGGCGTTGCTAGGTCGTTGGCAATATGGACTTTACGATAGGGGAGTTAGTTGAACCTCAACTATGGTCGTTAGTGACTTTTGCTACGCTGTAAAATGTCTACACGTCACCTAGGGCAGCCGTTCAGACTAGGTTCACAGTCACCGCGGGCACAGTGTGGTGGCGACGGGGTCACGTTGCAACCATGCCACGGTCGCTGGCCACGCGTGCGCCAGGCCCATGCCGCGCTGCGCCTAGGTCTTGCGTGGCCCGACCCTGCTGGCAGTGGTCTGGTCACTCGGCCGTGGTGTGCGTGTGCCAACGCCAGCCATCGAGTTGTGCGCAGGGCCGTGGTGGAGCTGCGGTTGTCGCCGCCTTGCTGTCGTGGACCTCGCCCCACCTTTCATCCTACCTACTGCGTCGAGCCTTTGGACGTGTGCCGCTGCCGTTGCGCCTCAGTCGACGACCCCGGTCACTGTGGTGATGAGATGTTTCCCTGCCTCACCCGCTAGCCGATGCCGATGAGCCCCGCTCGGGTCTTGCCGCTCCATTCAAGCGCGTCGCGCCAAGCCCATGAACCGTCACCTATGCGCATGTGTTCGAGCTACCGCCATCAAATGGAGCCGCCCCATCTTAATCCGCTCGCCCATGCTCGGGTGCACTCTCCATGTCATGACCATGGCTAGAGCTCCGCCTTTCTGCCCTCCATTTTGCCTAGCTCAGGGCTTCACAGTTCGATTCCTCATATCAGTAGGTGGCATAAGAAGGCAACTAGGCGTCCCATCTTCCCCATGCCCAGTCGAGCGCTACCGACCTCCAATTTAGCGTTTTGCTCACCGCTGGCCATGGGCGTCGCCGCAGCAAGTGGATCGGGGGTAAGTCCCAATCCGTGGGGAAAGAACCCAATTCGTGGCGTTTCTGGACCCATGTTGATCCACTTTAGCTGGTGCTCATGATAGGTTGGCTTGGTTTCTCATCGTGGGTGAGGTAACATGACAGTGACACACCCGGAGAGCCGCTGCCCGCTCGGTCGCCCGTGGCCAGACCACCCCAGCGCTCCCCTATTTCAACCATCATTGGAGCGTGAACCACAGTGAGCTACTGATGCTTCTCCACTAGCTCTACCCTTCTGAGAGAGCGTAGGTTCATCAAAACAGGCACGTCGCCGCTGCGGCTCCCAGCAGTACGCCACTAAGTTCCCAACTGCCATCCATGCTTGCGGGTTTAGCCTTAGATGGTGGTCGGCCCTTTATTCATGTCGCAGCGGGTCTAGCTCGCCCAGCGTAACCGTTGGTGTGCCATGCCATCACGCGCGGGTACGTCAGGGACTGCCCCATTGCGAATGTAACATGTTCCAAGGTCCTTAATATAAAACACATCTCTCATGCAATAGTGATCAGAGGCCCCGCGTAATAACCAGTTAGTTCGGGGGTTCTTTTGCAAAATGTGAGCGCGCAGGGGGGCCTTCCGGTCTTGGGCCGCGCTGGGCCATCACAACGCGCGCGTGGCCACCCCCGCACTGGGCTGCTGGGCCAATTAAGTCACCACCGGCCCTTTTCTTTTCTAAAGCATTTCCTAAATTAGTTTCTAAAAACCAAACTTGTAATTCAATAGAAATTTGTGTAGTTGACCAAAAATTGTGAGACCAATTTTGTTCAGTTCCTAAAATTATGATCTACCTATTAGTGTATTTTGTTCACACAGTTTCATAGAAATTTCAAGAGTAATCTAATTAATTGGAAGCACTTAATATTGTTAAAACATCAAGTTGTAGGAATTATTGTGAGGAATTGGTAGTAGTGTTGGCTCTGAAATTTTTATAGAAAATTCCTAACATTATTAGGTGCTCACTGTAATTTTTGTAGATCCATAATACTTAGTTGCTAGGGTAGCTAAATGAGCCCTAGTTTAAAAATATATATTTAATCAATAAAATGTCGATACACCTTGGGATTGTAGAACTAAAATATTTTTTTAAAACGAAGCCTTACTTGATGACGTGGATACGTAGACTAGTACAATAGTCATTAGAACTAGCTCATTAGCTTACGAAGCATAACAGTGTTTTTAGAGTTGCGGTTGCCATTGGTTAATTATGTTTTCTGCGCTGCATCTGCGAATATCATAATAGGAAAACAATGGATCTAGAGTCGATCGGAGTAGCAGGAGGATGGTGCCTTGGTGATCGTATCGCCACAGTGGAATGCAAATCCTTGGTTATATCTTGCCCAGGGAAGCCCCAATGCATAACCCCTATTATTCTGTATTTTATTTTAAGCTTGTGCATTAAGTTTTAAGGAGTTGAATGAAAACCACTTGCACATATATATCCTTATCCTATGAGTCCTACTAGTATGTCAGGATCGTGTAGATTGCTATGCTAAAAGATTCCGAGAGAAGTTGAGTGATTATCTGTCACTCGCAAGAGATAGGAAAGATATTATTGTTCTTATTATCATATAACTATCACATGGAATATATATAGATGATAATTGGAGACCGAGCGGCGCTATACTTTGGATTTGGATTTGGATTTGGTTAGGCAACCGAGTGAGGCTCTGGTTGCATTTGTTCCACCTATGTCGATTGAGGACTGTCTGTTGTTATGGATGGTAATCAGGTCACAGACTTATTATCCTAATCACATACTTGCTTATGGGAGCGGGAAGACTTGTTACGCTCTTGTCATGGGTTCCGGCTCTTTTCGGACCGACTTTTAGGGATGGATATTAGGCGGAGATCTAAGCACCATACTGAGACCAGGTCTCAGATGTTGGGAGCTTAGAGTCCAAGTTTGGACGGGAACCTAGACCCCTTGACAGGAGAGGAATGAGTTGGTCTTGTTTATGCCTAGGATACAAGCGAGGCGTGTGTTTCGGGGTACCCAGCTAGGATACATTGATTCACGAATCGCCGTTTCTGTGTGATGGTACAACTTGGCTATGGTCTAGCACCGTAGTAAGAACTGGAACATGAAAGATGGTAAAATGGTTCTGATTGCTTACCACCTGCTTGAAAGTAGCATTGGTACTTACATAGAATGGTAAGTTAATGAACTAATGATGATTGCTAATAAAAATTGAATATAAGGATGCACGTTTAGTAATGCTTCCGCAGATGCAATAACCCACAAGCCAAATAAGCCTTGCATATCCTTGGAGTCTTTTATTTTCCTCCTGTCGGGTAAGTCTTGCTGAGTATAATTGAGTACTCAGGGTTTTATTCCCCTGTTATAGGTGTCCGATGGATGGTAGACGACTTTTTGTGTGTGGAAACCTCCTAGTGGGCTCAGTGAGGATTCCCTTACGTTGCGGATAGAGTTTTAATTACAACCTTCATGAATAAAGTTTTGGAAAGAAAAGCTTATGATTTGCTATCCTCACATGTATATAATTATGTCTCATGCTTAACGTTCAATAGCTTATGTAAGGAAAATGGACCCTAGGCCTATTTACTTTAGATTTTGGTGTTTGATGACCAACACAACCAAATTGGACTAATGAATTTGCAAGTGATTGTTTTGTAGTTCAATAGGGTGCAAGACATGACTTGGACGAAGCCGATGTGATGATCTAATGATCAACACCATAAGCAAGACGTTAGAAGCACAAGAGAAGACCCAAGGTATCAAGCAAAGTCCAAGCATGAAGATAGGAACCAAGCCGTACGCAAGATTGCGAAGAAACGAGCTCACAGAAGTGACCGGACGTTGGACCGGATGATGGAAGTAAGTGACCGGACGCTCCGATCAGTGGCTCAACAACAGCAGACGTCAGCATCAGCGACCGGGCGCTGAAGATGTGAATCTACCGGATGCACTGATGACATTGTTCATCAGTCCGATAACACATTCAGCAAGTGACCAGATGCTAGCGGCAAACCGACCGGACATAGGATAGCAGCGTCCAATTGAGTACAGAGATGTTCCAGAGCAACGAACTTTCGATCGAACGCGTCCGGTGGCAAGTGACCGGAAGCTGACAGCGTCCGATCAGTTGTTCATGGCTCCAACGGTCGGGAGGACCGGATGCGTCCGGTCAGGATGTGATCAGCGTCCAGTCAGTAGCAGAAAAGCAGAATTTCATTTCCAACGGCTACTTTCTCAGTGGGGCTTATAAATACAACCGCCAACTGGCCAAATGGGTAAGGTGGAGCTGAGGAAATATATCAAGGGTGTTGATACACCATTTTAGTGATCTCCACATGCATAGTGCATAGTGTTTTATTAGGTGATTAGAATAGGTGCTTTGTGAAGTGCTTAGGTTGATTAGACCACCGCTTATGCGCTTGCTCTAGGTTTAGGCCTAGTGTTTTACTGAGGTTTGCAAACCTCTTACCACTCGGTGCTTGCGCGCACCATTGTTGTACATCGGAGGGGCTTGTAGTCTTGCGAGATCACACCAACCGTATTTGTGGTGTGACCGCCACCATGTACCGCAGGGAACAAGGCCCGTGGTGTTTTGGCCAAAAGCTTGATAGTGAAGACAGCGAGGAGCATCTGGAAGAGGCTTGCCGGAAGGCATGTCGGTGACCCACTTGCGCATGGGGAAGGCCCAAGGCTATCCACGGAGTTACCCGACTGAGAGCTTGGCCCTTGTGAGGGATTCCTTGCGAGGGGCTCCAATGAGGACTAGGGGGAAGCTTGCATGCTTCTCGATACCTCGGTAAAAATATCAGAGTCGTCGACGGGAGTTTGCATATCTCTACCTTGCTCTTTAACTTCCACATTTACATTATTTGTATTACTCCTTTTGCGGTAGAGATAGCAACACACTAGCAAAATCGTAGTTGCACATTTAGATAGTTTATCTATTGCATAAGTTTTGCCAGGGTTAGAAAAAGAGGCCATAGTTTAGAAGTTGAATTTTGAGTTGCCTAATTCACCCCCCCTCTTAGGTGTCATGGTCCCTTCAATTGGTATCAGAGCCGGTTGGCTCAATTTGAACCTTTGGCTTAACCGTCGTTGAGCTAACGTTATTTAGAGGGTTTGGGATGGATACCTCTAGGCCTCCACACTTTGATGGCACTAACTTCCCCTATTATAAAGCTAGAATGGCTTGCTACCTTGAAGCGGTTGATTTGGAAGTTTGGAGAGTCACTTGTGACGAGATGAAACCCATTAAGAATCTAGATAAACCCACGAAGAGTGATGAAAAGGAAATTCATTTCAATGCTAGAGCAAAAAATTGCTTGTTTGAATCATTTAGCATGGATGTGTTTAACCAAGTGTTCACTTTAAATACGACACATGAAATATGGTTAAAACTCCAAGAGCTCCATGATAGCACATCTAATGTCCGTGAGTAAAAACATTGTCTAGCTAAATAAAATTATGATTCCTTTACAATGAATGATGATGAGCTTGTTCGTGATATGTATTCTCGGTTGAATCTAATTATCAATGAGCTCCATTCAATAGGACATCATGAGGAAGATCATCTTTGTGCTACCACAAAAGAAATATGCACGCATCATCACCATCCTTCACAACATGGAGGACTTGAGCACTATGACCCCGGCCATAGTCATTGGCAAGATAGTGGCATTTGAAATGTCACACAAGATGGGTCAAGAAGAAGCCTCTTCATCAAGCAAAGGCAAAGCTCTCGCATGTAGCGAGAAAAAGAAGATGAAGGGCAAACAAGTTGAGACAAGATCAAGCTCAAGCTCCTCAAGTGAAGATGAAGAAGAAGATGAGGATGATGATGATGATAATGAAGATTCAAGTGATGATGATCAATCTTCCTCCTCCACCTCCGACCTTGATGAAGAATCAATTAAACTAATCAACAAGGTGGAGAAGATAATCCAGAACCTCAATGTCAAGGGTGTGCCCATCCAAATTCAAGATCTCATTTTCACCAATCAAAGAAATGAGCAAAGAAAGAGAGGATGATATGTGTTGGGTTCATAAACACAGGGTCCCTCGCGGACCGGCTTCCCCGCAAAGGCTCAGCCCAAGCAGACAACGCACAACTCATGGGGTGGCCCAAGTGTCTAAAACAATAGGCTAGAAGGGTGGTCCAGTCACCAACCGGAAGGTCAGGCCGAGGAGGAACAGCACCCGCTTGTCGACTCTGGCTCACCTCTCCGACCAAAGCGCTCACTTCGATCTCTAGCGCGTCTGGATGGTCTCTCTGACCAGAAGGCCTGACAAAGCACTACCTCTGACTCCGACCCCATGTCTCCGACCGGGGTATGCAAAGACCCTGTTCACTACTCTTCTCTGACTAGAGCAACCAGAGCCGACTGGGACCAACCGACCAGGGATGCCCGCCTGGAAGAGACTAGGGAACGAACGGAGAAAGCAAGGCAAGGCGCTAAAGTCAAACCATGATACCAGGGACTGTACCCTATCACCTACAGGAACAGTACTCTACAACCGCCCTGACACAAACAGTATTGTAGGTGCCAACATTTTCCTCTATAGTATTGTGGGCACCGTTAACTCTCATATGATAAGGCCCCCACATGCCTCTGGGCATCGACAGTGTTGTGGGCTCTAGGATTTACCGTACCAAGTGAACATGGTGAAACTCCTCACATGCCTCTAGGCATCAACAGTATATGCAGGTGCCAACATCTACCATACCCAAAACAAGACGATGTAACCTCCCACATACAACCGACATCCAATAGTGTTGTGGGCGCCTACCATCCTCCTATACCTGCTGGCGTGGGCAACAAGACTTAGAAGCATACGAACTCTCTCTCTCTCACTTGTAAGGCCATCCCCTTGATCTATAAAAGGGGATGCGCTCTCTTCCAAGAGACTAAGTGGATTCAAGTTCATACAAGTTAATCCAGATCGATCAAGTTCACTAGCTCACAACCACAGAACCGCTAGGTTCGGACCTCAAGCAAACACTTGAACACTTAGCTCATAGAGGAGCTCCTATCGCTCTTGGCCTTTTCGACCGGAGTCGACCAGACCTCTCATGCACCCCATCTTTCTCCTTCTCGTTTGTAACCCCACTGCAAACTTCAAGCACCTAGGCTTAGGAATAAAATCACCGATCGACTCAAACTAAACTAGTATAAATCCTGTGTCATTGAGTGCTAGGCACCTCCGATCACAATGTACGGCAAAACTACAAATATTTACTTGTTGGTCACTTTTTGCACCGACAGTTGGTGCCATCCGTGGGGAAGACATTGTACGTTCAACACTTTTTGGTAATCACATGGCCCACTTTTCCACCACCCTCGCCGTGGCGGGCTCTGGCAATTTGATTCGCTTCGGCTCGCTGGAGTTTCCCGCGCTCTCACCTGTTGGGATGTGGGTTCCACCCGTCTTCGAGCCATCCCAGGCCTTCCTCCTTAGAAGCCTAGACTTCATCGCCAACCTACTCGGCGTACTACACCTTTGTGAGGAGGCACTCATTCCAGCACCTATTAGAGGGGCACCGTCCATCGACTCCAGGATGCACGACTTTGAGAACGTGGCATCCGCGCTTCATTCCGAGCAAACTCTCTGCTCAAACCCCACTATGAGTAATGTACATATTGTTATTTACTTACTATTCTCTATCTTCCGCCGATTACCTAGAGGGACCCCGTTGTCCCCGACATGACCGCCATACGACCGGTTCCTCTATGGCCTCACATCTCTCATGGACGCGTATGCCCAGGGGCTCCGAAGGATGCCGACGTCACCCCCTCTCACATCCGAATTCGTGGGGATGGTGAGCTATGCCCCCACCTATTTCCTCGACCTCTTGGATGACGATGTTGAGAGTGATGGCTCTAGCATCAGCGACGTGGCGCCTAGCCATCGTCTATCCTGGGAGTGTGCTATGGCAGACGCTCCGGGACAACCATCGGTGGCAATGTAGTCCTTGCAGACTCATGCCCCTCCTGATCCTCATGTGGAGACCCCCAAGCTCACACTTGAGCATGGCGAGGAACCATGACAATAGTGGCTGCACCAGCCACTGACTGCGCCAGCACGCTCGGTGCACCCCACTATGCCTCGTGCACATAGACCGGCGAGCGGTGCCTAGGTCACACTCGTCGGGTCCAGCACAACACCATGGATAGGAGGAACGATCCCCCATAGTTCGCTCAGGCCAATCAGAACATCACCGCCGTGGCAATGCTTCTACGTGGCCTATCCATGCACTAGTGGACACCGCCATCGTTCAACAAGCGGAGAGCTCTATATCGCGACGCCGAGTCGTAGCCTCGCTCCACACTAGGGAAATGGGGATGCAACAGATGGGTCACTCCACCCGATCACTGCTACATCCACCGAGCATGGCACATGAGGCTGCATTGGCACCTCGTCTTGACTTGACGATCGCTCCGCACCGACCGCCTGTATACGCGTGGCTCGAACCGAACCGAGACACACGCAGCAGCGATCGGAGTCCTAGCCCTGATAGCCTGGGACCACGGACCTTTGTCCAACACCTCCAGCAAGTGCCGCTCCCACCATGCTCCAATGGAGGCTGGGGCAAAGGTAAGGCCAAGCGCTAGGATCAGGACGAGGACCCCTCCACGTAGAGGGGAAAAAAGAACAGAAAGGATCACCGCCGACCAGCCAACTCCGCGTTGGTTGCCACGGTTGATCACGCGGGCACGTAGCCCCAACACAACCCTCCGGGTGATTTCCATGAGCTCATGGAGAGCCCGTGCACTAATCACAACTACCCCGTCTAACACCTCTACAAGGACTACCAACTCCTCAAGCGCCTTCTGCGGTAGGCCGGTAGGCCAAAGGAAGAAAAAGGCAAAGAAGTAGCGACCGAGAAAGGGGGCATAGCGGGCAAGGATCTAGATGACTGAAGGTTGAAGTGATCTAACCGGACACCTACCGACTGAAGGACAACAATGACGACATTCTCTCCGAATGCTTGGAACAGCTATGTCATTTTTCTTCCCCTAAGTTTCAGTCTTACCATTGTTTACTTAGCGTATGCTCCTATAAAAGCACCCCGACCCGAACACTTTTTGGCCCAGGGCGCTCGGGGGATCCACTAGGGGACACTACTACCTCTTTGTTTTGTTTACTATCATATGGTGAAATTTCTTCCTACCTGATCAAAAGGGGAGTTCATTCCTTTAATTTGCCTTACATAGCTTTGCTTTAAAACATTCTGACCAATTGCACTCCGCCTTTTCCTACAATTACGAGCAGCTAAGCCTCACAGGCCATACCCTAGGCTCCCAAGGTTGTAGCCTATGGGACAAATAGGCAGGAACGAGAAAGAAAGAATAAAAAGCAAAATTATGCTAAGGGAAAACTAAGGAACAAAAGGGAACAAGCTTCCCCGAACGGAGTGACTCCATCATAGAAAACAAAACCAACTATAGTCATTAAGCACATTGGAACATTTGCACGGGGGCTCCCCCATGAACTTAAACTTTTTATGTTCACTAAACTTCTTATATTTTACAAGCTATTAGGCCAGCTTAGCGGCTTCTGCTGTCAGTGCGACCAGTGAAGGCGCGGGCTGCTCACTCCTTGACGACACAACATTCAGCTCGGTCGAAGCTAGGGCGATGTCCACCTTTGACCCAGGCTCTATGCCATCCATAGGCTGGGCAATGTCCTCCCCATGCATGCTTTTGGCCATGTCTTCACGGCGGACGTCCATCACCCACTGAGCAGAGACTTGCTCTGCCACCAACCTTACATGCGGCAACAAGCTCTCCCTGATCGATTTGATGTCCTCCATGCTCAAGCCATCAGCATACCCACTATAGATAGTAGCAAAGTCTAGGTTTAGATGATGCGTTGCCACCGAAATCAACACCCCCGACGCACCGTAGAACAGCCCGCTCGTGATAAGATCTCGGACCGCATCTGGGACCTCCGCCAACTGGACGGCGGGCGCGCTAGTACTTGGCACTGACCTAAAGACCTCTGAGACGATGAGCTAGGCAACATTGTGGATCTGGTCAAGTTCCCCCTCAAGAGCACGTCGCTCTTCACGGGACTTGGCCAGCTCCTCTGCATTCTGGCTAAAAGTTGCCTTGATCGTCTCTAGGTCCTGCTCCAACGTCTTCACCCTTCCGCCCAGCTCTGAAAGAAGGGCGACAAGCTCAAAAATAGGCTAAAGGAAAAAACCAACATGATGAAAACAGAAAAGGTATGTACCAATGTAGAAGTTCTCAAGGGTGGAGAATTCCTCTGTCTATTAGGCCACCTGCTCGCGCAGCCGGGTGCTCGCCTCCTCTGTCCCCATCACCCGGCCCCGAAGCTTGAGCACTTCACGGTCTGCCTCTGACCGGGCCTTCCGCTCTGACTCCATGGCTTTCCGCTCTGACTCTAGGGCTTTTGGCTCTAACTCTAGGGCTTTCCGTGCCAACTCTAGGGCATTCCGCTCCGATGCCAAGGCAGGGCTCCAACTCAAGGGTCTCTAGGGATTTCTGGAGCTCCACCTTGGTGTCTGCCAGGGATGTCCACAACTCTGCCTCAGTCTCCGCCTGGTGGGCCTTCGCCGCCTCAAGCCCCTGCTCGGTGGCGATCGCCCGCTCTACTGCACGTTGCCCCTCCACCCATGCCACGGTCGCCACGGTGAGCAAACTCTAGCTGATGCTCAAACTTAGCCATCTAGGCGTGCTCCATTTAGAGGAAGCAGGACTTGTGGGATGACATCCCCTTTAGACTCTTTGAAAAACAAGCATGCTAAGGCAACCAACAAAAGATTTAGAGGTCAAGAACAAGTATGAGAAACTCACCACCATGACAAGCTGCAGGTCAACCTTGACTAACTGCTGAGTGGACTTAACCCACTCATGGACGTCTCTGAGCTTCACGAACAGGTTGGTGAGCTTAGACATCGCAGCATGTCCTTGCTCCCTAAGGATGTCCCAGAGCTGACCCTCCTGCGAATCCCAAAGGATGAACCGCACCTTTGTCGGGTCATTGGGGCAGGGCCACTCTCGGTCACCCTCCAATAGCCCACCAGAGGCCCTCGCCTTGGACCGAACCACTGCTAGCTCCTGCGATGACGCCGGTGGCTCCACCATGACTTTTGCCTCATCGTTAGAAGGCATATCCACCACCTCAGGTGTGTGGGCCACCACCAGGCATTCTGACTCTGTCCCGGCCACATGTCCCTCTGATGCTTTTAGCTCCAACCACAAGGGTGAGCCATGCAGCTCCCCGACCGGTGAGGCAGGACGCTCGGTCTTCCTCTCCTCTTCCACCGTGGCTAGTGGAGGAGGGGCCACGAGAGTTACCTCCGACGCGACCTCCACCGTCAGCACTGGGATCGCCGCCAATGCCGATGCCTCTGCTGCCACCTTACCAGCAACCGACCTAGGGGGCACCACCCCCGGAAGGGAAGGACTCGTTGCCCTTGCTCGGTTCCCCCCATCGCTCGCCACGACATGCTACAGGGTGGGCCTCCAAGCCTCCTTCATGGGAATTGGGGCGATGCTCAATCCCATCATCGCTCGGCCACTGACAAAAAGGGCAGGTAAGTCAAACTCCAAAAAGAGTCAACAGCAAAAGATCAAAAAGAAACAAAGGAAAATGTACCGGGAGGTGGGTGGTATGACTCTAAACGCAAGACCCGACGACGACAGGCCTACAGGACAAGGACCACTCCCACGCTGTGACCCATGCCCCCTCACTTTAGCCGGGGGTGGAGTCACCCCAACCGGCACCTGCCCGGCCTGTGGGTCGCCACGACCCTCAACTCTAGTCTTCCTGACTGGAGCACTGGGCAGGGCTTCCTCCAGCTATGAGTCGCATGACGCTCGAGTGCCAATCCGCTCCTCGAACTGACCGGCTTGCTCAACTGCATTCGTGGTAGGTGGGGCTTCCTTCAGCTGCGAGTCACGTGTTGGCTCTGGTCCCAGCAACACACAAGTTCCAGTCCACTCCTCGGACCACTCGGCATGCTTGGCCATGTCCACGACAAGCGGCGATGGGACCAGTGACACCACCAAGGGGCACGGTGACCGTGTCCACTTTGCCTCCCGTTCACCGACAGCATCCACGCTCGCCGCATGCTTCCTCAGCGTGGGAACCACTACGCACCGCTCCACCTCCTGGTCATCACCAACGAACGTCGTCGTAGGGTCACGATGCTCCACTGAGGTCACAACGACCTCCCAACTTTCCTCCTTCATGGAGAAAACCATATCATCCACATCCATGGGATCCTCTGACGTGAGCTCCAACTCAACGTCGCTCCTACGTTCCCCGGCCTTCACGTGTTGGGTGATCTCCTGCTCCTTCTCTTGCTTCCGCCAAACCTCCCTGGTTCTTTTCTTCCTCCTAGCATCCGCCGCCTCCTTCTAGGCAACCTACCGGGCCACGCCCTCCGGTCCCTTGGGAAGGTGCGGCTGGGACTTGTAAACTCCAAGCCCCTATGGAATGGGTGGCCCAAAATCAAAAAAAAGGAAAAGCAAAGGAAGAAGCACGGACAAAATAAAAGGGAGCATACTGAAAGCATCTAGGCCCTAGTTGGGTTTCAGTGATTAATGACAATACATGATTACTATGACTAACGTGTGTTTTGTAGAGGTAATTAAGTTAGGTCATGGTAATAAAGATCGATTGGGCTATCATGGTGGTCATGCCCCTATGATGGAAATTGTTTTGGTTTTCAAAGAATGGACAACAAGGTTAAGGATGGACTAGTTCTAAGTGTCGTTTGGTGTTGAAGAGACACTTAGAGTAGTTTAGGACTTTGTTTTTCCTTTGGCCATACTATTAAGGGGGTATGGACGGGTAGCTTGACCTAGGTGAGTCTAGTGGGTTAGGTGTGGTGCACACTTGCTAAACCTAGCACTAGGTAGCTCCTAAAAAGCCCTTAGATCCATTGGAGCAAACTTCATTCACGTACATTCGAAAGTTGGAAGTGAATGGAGGGTCAAATACCGACTGGACGCTGGCTTCGGTGTGACCGGACGCTAGCACAGAGTCCGGTCAGTTCATTTGATCAAGGTGAAGTCATCTGGAAGTGACCGGACACTGAGAGGTCAAGTGACCGGACGCTGAGGGCCAGCGTCCGGTCGACTCCAGTAAGGTTCCGGAGAGGGAAAATCATGACCGGACGCGTTCGGTCACACTTTAAACACTAGAGTTTAGGGTGAACTGACCGGCGTGTCTGGTCAACATGATCGGAGCATTCGGTCACCCCATAGAGGCACATAACAGTTTGTTTTTCAGCCCATGTTATAAATACTTACCCCATTCATGTGTGGGGGTACTTTTGCTCATTTCAACAGCTGAGAAACACCTTTGAGAGTGCCAAGAAGAGCAAGGACCTAGTGAGGTGATTGAGATTTGAGAATCCCAAAGAGAGCCCTCATTAGTAAGATCAAGAGTAGCAAAGTGTGCATCCACCCTTCTCATTAGGCTCATTGTGGTCAAGTGAGAGTTCATGCTTGTTACTCTTGGTGATTGCCATCACCTAGATGGCTTGGTGGTGATTGGGAGCTTGGTGATCATCCAGCAGAGCTTGTGGATGACCCAACTCAAGTTGTGAGCGGTTGTGGGTGATTCACCACAATGGAGTGTCAAAGAATCAACCCATAGAGAGCACTTGATCCTTGTGCGGATCAAGGGAGAGCTACACCATTGCATGGGTGCACCAACAAGGACTAGTGGGGAGTGGTGACTCTCCGATACCTCGGCAAAACATCGTCGTGTTCCTCCTTCTCTCTTTACTTTGAGTATTTACTTTGAGCAATTCAATACTTATCTTTACATTTATAGAATTGCCATGCTAGAGTAGGATTAGAACTTAGGTTGCAAGACTTTTTCTATGATAGAATTTTATAAACACTTTTTAGGCACAAGGGGTTAATTGGGCTAACAATAGGATTTAATTATTGCAAAGAAATTTAGAATTAGCCAATTCACCCCCCCTCTTGGGCATCTTGATCCTTTCACATACCAGTCTAGACACAATTGCGAAGTTGAAAGGTGCAGGCTTCCCTTCGACCCTCTCTTTGGGCTTTAGCTGCAGCACCCGGCCAAGGTGACTCCAGTCCTCATCGTCCGGTAGCTCCTCGGGCGACGCACGGTCCGGGTCTGATGGGCCGCTGTACATCCACATCGGCCGTGTCCTCTCCGCCAACATCGCAACCCAGCGGTGATAGAGGGTGTGGAACACCCACACCCCGTCAAGATCATGCCGTACGATCTCCTGGAGCTCCTCCTCGATGACCTCCACCTTCTTCTTCTCTTTATGGGCACAACCCCACGACCAATTGTCCTGCTTCTCCGGCCTCCCGCTAGTGAACGCCGAGAATGGTGCCTCCACCAGATTCCTGATGTAAAACCACTCCCCATGCCACCCCCAGTTGGAGTCATAGGGGATGTACGTGGGATACGAGCCTCCCATGCTCAGCTTCCTCTATTGGGCGAAACCTCCCACTAGTGTGATCTCGGTCGGATTCCCCGCCGTCAAGGCTCTCCTATAGAATAGCTGCCGGAAGAAGTCCGCGCGTGGATCCATCCCAAGGAAAACCTCACAGACGGTGACAAAGCCAGCGATGTGCAGCACTCCTGTCGGATTAAGGTGTTGCAGCTCCAGACCCCACTCATTGAGGAGCCCACGTAGGAACCAGTGCATGGGGTATCCTAACCCGTGCTCATGGAAGGTGAGAAAGGACACCACCTCATCAGGCCGAGGTTGCGGGAACTCCTCCCTCCCAAGAGCCCTCTAGTGTGCCACATCCTTCGGCGGCAGGAACCCCTTCACGATGAAGGCCTTCAATACTGACTCCCTCATGGTGGATGACCTCCAGTCTAACATTTTGCTCCAAGATCGCAAAAGGATTTGTGAGTTTCTTTTTTCTCCCTCACTCTCTCCCCTTTCTTTCCTAGAAACCGCCACAGCTCTCAACAACACTCTTGGCGAGAAGGAAGAGAAAAGGGGCGGCAGATGAGGAATAGGCGAAAGAATGGAGCAAAAACCTTCTCCCTCCTCCTACTTAAGCAAAAGGGTATAGCAGTTAGGGGAGGGCGCGTCGATCGGGAAAGGCGAAACGGCGGAACAAAAAACCCTCTCTCTTTCCCATTTAATGCAGATGAGACGCGCCCTGACCGATGAGATGTGCCCTTCCCGACGGAATGGCTCCTGATCAGACAGGACATGGCCTAGGTATGGCCCACCACTACCGCACGCTAGCCACTACCACACGCTAAGAAAGAGAACCAAAGCGCCACCGCAGGCAGGTGGCCCTTTGCTTCCCCAGGCCGAACATGGAAAAACCCAAAATGGGATGTCCACCGGGAGAGACCATCGAGTTCCCTAAACGTCGATCGAATGGCTCAGAAAAACACACCGAGAGACAAGTAGGGAGCGAAAGGATGCCCCATGTAGGCCATGCTGACTCTGTCACGAACAACAAGCACGGATCCCGATCGAACATTTCCAACTAGAGCTCTCCAAACCCCATCACTCGTGTCATCAAGGTAACACTACCAAACCCCCTCTATTTCTTTATAAATCATTTCATACATCCATACACGCATTCATTCCATCCGGACGATTTGGGCCCTGAATCGCCTGGGGGCTCAGGAACTAAGCATCGCACATGCAGTGAAATGCATCACAATGCTCTGTGTTGCATCATGAAGCGGCGGTTGCCTCATTCGACATGAGCAACCAATAGAGACAGGGGAGAAAAATGTAGATGAGCCCCATGCAGCCCTCGCCTAGTCTGGTAGACAGGGTCATCCACATCCATGGGATCCTCTAACGCGAGCTCCAACTCGATGTCGCTCCTACGTTCCCCGGCCTTCACGCGCTGGGCGATCTCCTGCTCCTTCTCTTGCTTCTGCCGAACCTCCCTGGTTCTCTTCTTCCTCCTGGCATCGCCGCCTCCTTCTAGGTGACCTACCGGGCCATGCCCTCCGGTTCCTTGGGAAGGTGCGGCCAGGACTTGTAAACTCCAAGCCCCTACGGAATGGGTGGCCCAAAATAAAAAAAATAGGAAAAGCAAAGGAAGAAGCACGGACGAAATAAAAGGGAGCATACCAGTCTAGGCATGATCGTGGAGTTGAAAGGTGCAGGCTTCCCTTCGACCCTCTCTTTGGGCTTCAGCTGTAGCACCTAGCCAAGGCAACTCCAGACCTTGTCGTCCGGCAGCTCCTCGGGCGACGCATGGTCCATGTTCAATGGGCCGCTGTACATCCACATTGGCCGCGTCCTCTCCGCCAATGGCGTAACCCGGTGGCGATAGAGGGTGTGGAACACCCGCACCCTATCAAGATGCGTCGTACGATCTTCTGGAGCTCCTCCTCGATGACCTCCACCTTCTTCTTCTCTTTATGGGCAAAACCCCACGACCAATTGTCCTACTTCTCTAGCCTCCCACTGGTGAACGCCGAGAACAGTGCCTCCACCGGATTCCTAATGTAAAACCACTCCCCATGCCACCCCCGATTGGAGTCATAGGGGATGTACGCGAGATACGAGCCTCCCGCGCTCGGCTTCCTCTATAGGGCGAAACCTCCCACTGGCGTGATCTCACCCGGATTCCCCGCTGTCAAGGCTCTCCTAGAGAATAGTCACCGGAAGAAGTCCACGTGCGGATCCATCCTGAGGAAAGCCTCGCAAACGGTGACAAAGCCGGCGATGTGCAGCACCCCCATTGGATTAAGGTGCTGCAGCTCTAGACCCCACTCATTGAGGAGCCCGCATAGGAACCAGTGCATGGGGTATCCTAACCCACGCTCATGGAAAGTGAGAAAGGACACCACCTTGTTAGGCCGAGGTTGTAGGAACTCCTCCCTCCTAGGAGCCCTCCAGTGCGCCACCTCCTTCGGTGGTAGGAACCCCTTCGCGATGAAGGCCTTCAACACTGACTCCCTCATGGTGGATGACCTCCAGTCCAACATTTTGCTCTGAGATCGCACCCTGACCGATGAGACATGCCCTGCCCAACGAATGAGATGTGCCTTGCCCGATGAGACGCGCCCTGATAGATGAGACGTGCCCTGACCGATGAGACGTGCCCTGCCCAATGGAATGGCTCCTGATCAGATGGGATGTGGCCTGGGTATGGCCCACCACTACCGCACGCCAGCCACTACCACACGCCGAGCATGAGAACCAAAGCTCCACCACACGCAGGCAACACGAACGACACCCCATGTAGGCTGTGCTGACTCCATCACGAACGACGAGCATGGGTCCCGATCAAACATTTCCGACTAGAGCTCTCCAAACCCCATCACTCGAGTCATCAAGGTAACACTACCAAACCCCCTCTATTTCTTTATAAATCATTTCATATATCCATACGCGCATTCATTCCATATGGCCGTGGCTCCCAGATGATTCGGGCCCTGAACCATCCAAGGGCTCAGGAACTAAGCATCGCACATGCAGCGAAATGCATCACAACGCTCTGTGTTGTGTCATGAAGTGGCAGTTGCCTCATTTGACATGAGCAACCAATAGAGCCAGGGAGAAAAATGTAGATGAGCCCCATGCAGCCCTCGCCTAGTCTGGCAGACAGGGTCATCTCAACCTTCTCGTTCGATCCTAAACCTCTTGCCAAGCCCACAGAATCTCCATTGAGGGGAGGCCATTAGGCCACCCGGGTCGGTCTTTAGAATGACCCAGGCATATGCTAGGTTGTAGGTAAAGGAGCAATGGACTATCACAAGAGGGCTATGTTGACCCCATCATGAACGACGGACCCAGATTCCACTCGATCATACCCATTAGCGAACTCACCGAGCGTGTCACTCGAACTCGAGCGATCGGGACAAGCGACAAAACTTAGCCCCTTCGGTTGTGAGGAACTGAGGATGGGGTAACGCACACAACTCACACTGACCCCTACTAAGGCCCAACAGGGCTTGGGGGCTCAAGACACAAAACACCTAGGTCTGGGACCCCAAACTCACCCCATCCGGCTACACTCTGACTGCACTCCAAACACCTGGGTCTGCGACCCCAAACTCGCCCCATCCAACTACACTTCGACTGCGCTCCAAAACACCTAGGTCTGCGACCCCAAACTTGCCCCATCTGGCTACGCTTTGACTGTGCTCCAAAACACCTAGGTCTACAATCCTGAACTCACCCCATCCGGCTATGCTCCGACTGCGCTCCAAAAAACCTAGGTCTACAACCCCAAACTCGCCCCATCAGGATCTACAAGCTTCGGCTTGCCTGATCCCAAACTAACCAAACTAACTGCCTCACCTGATCCCACAGCGTGCATCGATGCCAGGATCCGCAAGCTCTATCTCAAACGATCCCAAAAAAAACTAAAGCACCTCAGCTGCGCAACGACGCCTTGGTTAAACAAAAATCTGTCTTGACTGAAGAACATGCACACATGCCCGCTAACAAACACCCCCTAGATGGTTCTGCCCGAACCGCCTGAGAGCTCGGGGGCTACACCCACGGGTGCGCTCGTGCACACCCGCTGATGAAACGAAAACCTCCCCCACTAGTAACATGGAAAACCCCCTAGACGCTTCTGCCCGAACCGCCCCGGGGGCTCGAGGGCTACACCCGTGGGTGCACTCACGCGCACCCGCCGTCGACGCAAAAATCCCCCAGACGATTCTGCCCGAATCACCCAAGGGCTCGGGGGCTCCTGTTGGATTCATAAACCCAGGGTCCCTCGTGGACCGGCTTCCCCGCAAAGGCTCGGCCCAAGCAGACAGCGCATAACTCATGGGCTGGCCCAAGTGTCTAAAACAATAGGCCAGAAGGGCGGTCCGGTCACCAACCAGAAGGTCAGGCTAAGGAGGAACATCGCCCGCTTGTTGTGGGGGTATTAACCCCTATACCCTTACGGCTAAGATTGGGCCAGCCCGGATCAGTGGGTCCGGTCCACCAAAAGATGATGCGTGGCCTGGCCAACCTATTTGGAGTCCCACGCAAGGAGTCAAGATAGATTTAGCGATCAAGCAAGATCTTGGTTGGTTAGAATAGGAATCCTTATCCGGTCACCTATGGCAATTGTAACTAACTAGGATTAGTTTCCAGATCTGTAACCCTGCCCCCTGGACTATATAAGGTGGGTAGGGGACCCCTCTAAAAAACATCTCTCATTGACATACAGCAATACAATCAGACGCAGGACATAGGTATTATGCCTTTTTGGCGGCCGAACCTGGATAAAACCTCGTGTCTGTCTTGCGTCACCATCTTGTTTGTGGCTTGCACATATGTCTACTGACAATCTACTACCTTGGGCATACCCCTAGGTAGACTGCCGACCATATTTCGTCGACAGTGGCGTGCCAGGTAGGGGGTGTGCGTACTACTCTCCAAGCAAACAAGATGGTCCTCATCTCCGGCTCCGTGGCTACACCGAACGGCCTCACGTTCACCATCGGCCAGATCACCTGGACCACCGGCTCCAACGACTTCATCGCCATGACCACGGAGGAAGCACGGATTCAATCTGCGTCGACCACTACACCACCTACATCGGCTATGGCTCCGACCACGGTGGACACGGCTCTGACCACGGTGGACACGGCTCTGACCACGGTGGATACAGCTCTGACCACAATGGATCTGACTCTGACCATGGTACATCTAGCTCCGACCACGCCTACATCATCTTCAGCCACGCCGACAACCCGTCATCTGCTTCCCCGCTACAAAGGGAAGCAGATCGACAACACCGACCTGCTCGACTCTATCGATCGGGTTGGCACCAAACTCGCTAAAACCCTAGCTCTGGTAAGTACAATTCAAAGTCAACCTAATGAGCAGGTAACCGCTCTCCACAATAGATCTACCCAACTAGCTCGGGCTAGTCATCCTGCATGACTTGGTATAGATCTCGTGGTCATATCTACTCCAGAAGGGCGCTCCGCTCATCGCCGGCCAGCCTCCGTGATGGGTCTCCGGCTCTCCGAGTACAAAGCCTCGATGGATAACTACCAGGCCCAGCCCTACGGCCTGCGAAACACTGCCTCCAACTATGCATATAACATACAACGCTGCTCAGATCTATGTTTTGTACATCAGCCTCGGTCGAGGCCAAGCAACTTCATCAACATGATCTGGATTGAGGATTATCGAGAAGGATCCATCCACACGGTCCAAGAGGGTGACTCCAGCTCCTCTTCTAGCATCGCATCTAATGCCTCTGTCCACACTGAGCTCCAGCATCACAACGATGAAGGCGTCGAATACGATCTAGATATCCTAGACCATGCCCCAAGGTTCCTGCAATTCCCGTCTTTCCCTCCAAGATGAGGGGGTTTGATCAATGTTGTCAGCAATGACGAACCGCCAGCAGTTGGTAAAACAGAACAAGAGAGGATTGCACGCGAGGCATGCAATATTGACTGGTTTAATCGCCGGCAAATCGAAGCTGAAGCAGAAGAGGAGGCATGACGCATAAGGGTCTAGCCACGCGACCTCAACAATGCTTTCGACAGGGTGGGGGACAAACAGGTCTTCAGGACTCCAAGCGCTAACGTAGCTGTCGCCATGGCAACAATGCAACGGCTACCCAACACTCCCGAAACCTAGGCAGTTCGTGATGATATACAAGCTTATCTGACGGCAGCTATGGCTCAGACCGCAGAGATGGTGAATCAAGCCCAGGCTCCATCCGTTTTAGTCGAATCAAGCCACAGCCGCCAATACTCAAGTCGCTCATAGCCACTCAACCAACGTGGCTCGCGAACAACCCATCAGACAACCGTCAAGGCGAAAACGGTGGTCATAATGGTGGTCGGGACGACAATCACCGTCGGGAGGACAACCACCGCGATGTTCAGGATGACAACCGCCGAGATAACTGTGATAATCGCCGCGGTCGCAGGGTTAATCAGGATGGCAACCGGGATCGCTGTGATGGCAATAACGATCTCCGCCGCTACCTCGGGGAACACGATCTGCGTGATCGCATCAACCAGAGAGCCAATGATCGAGCATCCCATGAAAGTTATCGTCGTATGGAATATGACACTGCCCACGGCCCGTCGGGTCTGAAGCAGTTTACTCTGCACCTTCGCCAAGTCATATGGCCCAAAAACTTCAAGCTTGAGAAACTTCAGAAATACAATGGCAAGGAAAACCCTGAATTATGGGTCATGCTCTACGAAACTACATGCAGATCAGCCATGGCTGACAAGCACATCATGTCTAACTACTTCCTAGTCGCTGTTGGCCATGCAGGTCACCAATGGCTGGTCAGCTTGTCGGTGAACTACTTTGATTCTTAGCAAGAGCTCAAGCAAGCCTTCATCGACAACTTCATTGCTACTTGCGAACAACCTGGCAACAAATATGATCTGCAACGGATTCGAGATCGAAAAGATGAGCCACTGTGCGAGTACGTTCGGCGTTTCTCAGAGATGCGCATCAAGGTCCCATCAATCTCCAACAATGAGGCAATCGAGGCTTTCATTACTGGCCTCCGCTTCCACGATGCCCTAAGGGACAAGCTCCTCCATAAGAGACCTGAATTGGTCACAGCGCTCCTGGCCACCGCTAAGAAATATGCGAACGCCGATGATGCTAAAAAGATAATTATCGAAGAAGCAGCAAGGGTTCTACGTTCTGACCACCCCCACACCGTGACGACTACCGTAGCAACCATGGTCGGAACGACAATTTTGACTGCCGCAAGCAACGCAATGACTCCTGTGACCACCACGACCAATGTAATCAGCGGCGTAACCGCCGTGACGATTATAGGGGCAAGCGTGCTTAGGAAGATGACGGCGAGGTCAATACCGTTAAAAAAGGTGGCGGACATCGTAACTACAAAGACGACTACGCCAAAGCATTGAAAGGGCCCTACCAGCTCCATCCCAAGTCAAACCATACTATGGAGAATTGTTGTGTTCTCAAATCTATCTACACGCGTCAACAGGCTTCGGATACATCCGACAAGCCTAACGACGTAGGGCAACAGCGCAACGAGGACAACGACGATGAAGACATAGATCCCCGTCACAAGTACGTCAAGCCAACCGATCGTGTGCACACCATCATCAGAGGCAAAGTGTCCATCAAGACCAAACGAGAACGCAAGCTGCTCGCTCGTGCTTGCTTGAACGTGGCCAACACCGACAACCTCCTCGCCGATCCATGGCTCCCTCCATGGTCTCACCGCGAGATCTCCTTCAGCAGAAAGGACCAATGGGCCGCAATACATGAGCTAGGATGTTTTCCCCTAGTCCTCGATCCTTGCATCAACAAGGTTCAGTTCGACAGAGTGCTGATCGATGGCGGCAGCTCCATCGATATACTATTTAGGAACAGTCTACCCGCCCTGAAGATAACCCAGGCGGATCTCAAGCCATATGAGGCACAGTTCTGGGGTGTTCTCCCCAGATAGAGTTCTACACCTCTCAGGCAGATCACGCTACCTGTGCAATTTGGGACCCCGGACCACTTCTGCACTGACTACGTCAACTTCGTGGTCGCTGACTTCGACGGCACCTACCATGCTATTCTTGGTAGACCGTCGCTCACCAAGTTCATGGCCATACCTCATTACAGGTATCTGGTGCTCAAGATGCCTACCAAGAAAGGAGTTCTAACCCTCAGGGGCAACGTATACGCAGCTTATACTTGCGAGGACGATAGTTTCAAAATAGCAGAGGCTCATGACCTCTCTATTCACATGGCCGAGACCATGCTCGATGCCAAGAAGACCTCCGTTGATCACCTGGAGATTCCAGAGCTCGAGGCTCCATGCAAGAACATCAAGTCCAAGGAACATAAGGTGATCCAGCTGGTCGACGGCGATACTAACAAAACGGCCCTTATCGGGGCCAACCTAGATCCTAAATAGGAAGACGCGCTCGTCAGGTTCTTGAGGAGCAACGTGGATGTGTTCGCATGGAAACCTACTGACATGCCCGGTGTACCTCAGAACTTGATCGAGCACTCCTTGAATGTCAACGACAAGGCCAAACCTATCAAGCAGAAGCTACGATGGTTCGCTCGCGACAAAAAGGAGGCGATTAGGGTAGAAGTTACACGGCTTTTGGCAGCCGGATTTATCAAAGAAGTGTATCACCCGAAGTGGTTAGCCAACCTGGTTCTTGTACGCAAAAAGAATAATGAATGGAGAATGTGCGTTGATTACACTGATCTCAACAAACACTGCCCTAAGGACCCCTTCAGTTTACCTCGCATAGACGAGGTCGTAGATTCAACCGCCAGTTGCGAGCTGCTTTCCTTTCTCAATTGCTACTCTGGTTATCACCAGATCGCTCTCAAAAAGGACGACCAGATCAAGACATCTTTTATTACGCCTTTCGGCGCCTACTGCTACATGACCATGTCATTCGGGCTCAAGAACGCCGGGGCTACCTACCAACGTGCTATATAGGCTAGCCTCAAAGAAGAGATAAAAGATGACCTCGTCGAAGCTTATGTTGATGATATAGTTGTCAAAACCAAGGAAGCACATACTCTTGTTGACAACCTGGAACGCACCTTTGTAGCCCTTAACACATTCTAGTGGAAATTAAACCAAAAAAGTGCATCTTCGGTGTTCCCTCTGGCATACTACTTGGCAACGTCGTCAGTCACGACGGCATACGCCCTAACCCAGAGAAAGTCAAAGTTGTCTTGGACATGAAGCCACCCAAAAAGGTAAAGGATGTTCAGAAGCTTACCGGATGCATGGCCGCCCTCAGCCGTTTCATATCAAGATTAGGCGAAAAGGATTACCGTTCTTTAAACTGCTCAAAGCATCCGAAAAGTTTGAGTGGTCGGAGGAAGCAGACACTGCCTTCACACAGCTGAAACAATTCCTTACATCACCTCTGGTCCTCACTGCTCCTAGAGAAGACAAAACACTCCTGCTTTACATTGCAGCTACCAATCGAGTAGTCTCCACGGCCATCGTGGTCGAGCGCGATGAGCCCGGCCATGTCTACAAGGTACATTGACCAATCTATTTTATCAGTGAGGTATTCAATGAGTCCAAGACCAGGTACCCACAGATTCAAAAGTTGATCTACGCCATACTGATAACATCCCAAAAGTTGAAACATTACTTCAACGGATATCGTGTGGTGGTCATGACTGAGTACCCTCTGTGAGACATCATTAGCAACAAGGATGCGAACGAGCACATCGTCAAATGGGCAATGGAGCTATGCCCCTTCTCCTTGGAATTTGCCAGCCATACTACAATCAAGTCTCAGGCACTTGTCGATTTCATCGTCGAGTGGACAGACTTAAGCACGCCTGCCTCTCTGGGGTCCGATGAGTATTGGACGATGTACTTTGACAATTCTCTCAACATTGATGGTGCAGGGGCAGGAGTCCTTTTTGTGTCACCATCCAAGGAGCAGCTCCAGTACGTCCTCAGGATTTATTTTCCAGCATCTAATAATGCTGCTGAGTACGAAGCATGCCTACATGGTTTGCGCATTGCGGTTGAGCTCGACGTTAAACATCTCTATGTCTACAGAGACTCTGCTCTAGTCATCAACCAACTCAACAAGGACTAGGACATGACCAGCGAAAAGATGGATGCATACTGCAAATCGATCAGAAAGTTGGAAGGTAGGTTCTATGGCATCGAGTACATACACGTGGTCAGGGACAAGAATCAAGTAGTGGATGCGCTGTCAAAGTTAGGATCATCCCAAGCCAAAGTCCCACATGGCATATTCGTCCAAGACCTGCTCACGCCTTCCATCGAAGAGGAAGATTCCACGGTCGACAAGCCTCCAGACTAGCAATTGGTGGCTATGGTTCCGGCGTCGAGCACCACCAAGCCACCTCCGACCACTCATGAGCCAGACTAGAGAATACCTTTCATCAAGTGCAGCGGTTACACTAATTGGATAGAAAACGAGCGCCTGATGCATCGCAGTAAGCAGTACCTGCTCATCGATGGCAAGTTATGGCGCAAGAACGCAAAGGAGGAAATCTTGATGAAGTGTATAACCCAAGAGGATGGTGAACACCTCCTAGACCAAATCCACTTTGGCTCCTGTGGCAACCACGCGGCCTCAAGAACGCTGGTTGGTAAGGCTTTCCAAGCAGGGTTCTATTGGTCGTCAGCAGTAGCCGACGCAGAGAAGCTAGTCCGCCACTGTGAGGGTTGTCAGTTCTTCGCCAAGAGAATCCACGTACCAGCACATGAGATCCAGACAATACCAGCCTCTTGGCCCTTTGCATGTGGGGACTGGATATGATCAGGCCATTCAAACTGGCTCCTGGGAAATTTACATGTGTCTTTGTGCTAATCGACAAATTTTCTAAGTGGATAGAATACATGCCTCTGGTACAGGCATCCTCAGAAAAGGCTGTCATGTTTCCTCGACCAGGTCATCCACCATTTCGGCATACCCAACAATATCATCACTGATCTGGGCACTCAGTTCACCAGGAATGCTTTTTGGGACTTCTGCGATGAAAGGAGCATAGTAGTAAAATACGTCTCAGTGGCGCACCCTAGAGCTAATGGACAAGTCGAGCGGGCAAATGGCATGATCTTGGATGCATTGAAGAAGAGGATGTATAGGGAAAATGACAAAGCTCCTAGAAGATGGCTCAAAGAGTTGCCAGCCATGGTCTGGGGCCTTAGAACTCAGCCCAGTCGTAACACTGGCGTCGCACCATACTTTATGGTTTACGGCGCTGAGGTAGTCCTCCCAGCAGATATAGCTTTCAGATCAGCACGGGTAGAGAACTTCGATGAAGGCAAGGTCAATGAAGTATGGGAGCTAGAAGTGAATAGTGTAGAAGAGAAACGGCTCAATTCTTGTGTACGTACAGCCAAATACCTTGCTATTTTGCGTAGGTACTACAACAAGAAAGTTAAAGAGCGGTTCTTCATGGTCGGGGACCTGGTCCTGAAGTGGAAGACGAATCAGGCTGGTGTCCATAAACTCGCAACCCCATGGGAGGGGCCCTTCATGATCAAGGAAGTCACATGACCAACGTCTTACAGGTTAGCTCACTTGGACGGTACGGACGTACCAAATTCATGGCATATCGACAAGCTTAGACATTTCTATGCTTAACTACTGAGATATGTACTCCTCTTATATTTTCAATTTACTTCAATAAAGCTATTATGATTCCTCCGACCACTCTAATGTGTCACTTCGAATTTTATGGTTATTCCAACTTAGCCAGTAAAAGCTGACCACCATTCCTTCTACGGTTTTTGAAGCAGGCCCTGTCTTCGGTTCCTCCCAACGCGTGCATGGGATCTGCTCTCTACGCTACAGGTGATCGGTAGGTCCCCCCTGGTTTGACTTGTCCGTGTCTACGTGTGCATAGGTCACGCACCTCACACTCCAACCACATGGCAAACTAAGGCCGCACAAACTTTTCGGGATGACGTGTCGAGTAAAATGGTACAGCTAAACAGAACATTAACATGTTCTTACTTAGTTACACCAACATGAGTTTCAAGCTTAAATATGTTTTATACAAAGCAAACAAGCTTATGATGATATATAGTTACATTATTACAAGCTTGTCTGAAGAGGCCCAAGTTTACAATAACACAACTATGTCCTTTTTCTATAGCTCTAGCCTATTCTATTGGCTGGTCGGGACACACGGCGCCCACTGCTCGCTGCTTCCGATTTCCTACTCGAGTCTTGGGGACTCTTGTACTAGTCGAGCTGAAGGGGATGGCCCCATCGATGCCTGGCTGGTCGAGACCGCAGGTTTCATCGGTTGGCTCGCAACGGATGGTGTTTCCAGCTGGCTTGTCGATGGCATACCCTGTACAGGTGCTGTCCCGCCTCCACATAGGTTAATGTCGCCAATTATCTTTGACAACAGGTCTAGCTAGGTCATCCGAAGCTCCTCAGCCTTGTCTGGGTCTACCTCCTTCGGGTACCCAGCCTCCAGGCGCTTGAGATCGATCAGGGGGTAGTGGGCACGCACCATGCTTAGCACATGTGCACCTATGTACTCACCCGCCTCCTTCATGAACTCTTGGAACCATTCCCATGCCTTTCGGCATCTCTCGACCAGACCGAGCTGTGGCATCCTTGGCACTTCCTCTGTAAGCGTCGGGTCAATAAGGTCGAGGATGGGCAAAATGCCAGTTGCCACCTCTTGGCACCGGTTCTTCCATGTGTCCCGATCCTCGGTGATCTCTAGGCATCGCGCCTTCCAGCCATCATGATCTTTCATCACGGCTTCTAGATGCTTCTTGGCATTGAATTTTAAAACTGTAACACGCACAAGATATTAAAATGTTACGCCACAATAGGATAAGGCGGCCAACAGAATGAGCAAGGTGGTCTGGAACACTTACTTTTCAGTTCCTCCTTCATCTTAGTTGTGCGGTCCTAGAGTTGAGACTGGTCCCGCGCCAGTTTTTTGTTGTCCTCCTTTAGGCGACCACACTCTGCGGCCACATGGCTATTCTCCTCTTGGAGACGGACTACTTCGGCTTCTAAGCCTGCACTACAGCTGTTACTACCAACTATGCAAAAAAACGTGTCATGCATTCGTTGTGATAAAATGACAACTTACTTGTTTTTTCCTGCTCTTTGTTACTGAGCTGGACGACCAGGTTCTGGTTTTGTGCCTCTTGCTCCGTCCTCTCTTGGTCGGCGGCTTCAAGTTGGTGGCGCAAGCGTTCCACCTTGGCCGCTAGTTCCCTATTGCTTGATGTGATTCATTCGATCTGGTCAAAGCACTATTTCCGATACCTTGCGGTCTTCATCAAGTCCTGCATGCAAAAAGAGCTAAGTCAGATAATTCGACTAGATAGCAGGATCAAGTGGTCAAGCAAAACATACCTGGACTTCCGTCACCAGACGTTTTGCCACTCGTTCAACTTTCAGGGTCTCTTCGACCTCTAGGATTTCCTCATGCATAACCCAATGGTCGTCCCGCCAGCGCAACACATATACATGTTGTCGTTTGTCTTGCGGATGGCCAAGGACCTCTTCTACTTTGTCCTCTTTGGCCTCTTGTTCAGAAAGCGGCGATGGTCTGGCGTTTGCAGTCTCTGCGACCACTATGGCTTTCCCACGAGCCGTAGCATTGGCAAGCGTGCTCTGTGCCACCTCCGGCTACTGCTCCTCGGCTTGGTCTACTCCCCTTGGCGCCAAAGTATCCCCCTCAGTAGGGTTAGTGCTCAGAGCACTTATACTTGGCTCGGCTCTCTTCTCGACCAGCTGCTCGGGGACTGTCGTCTGGTCGCTTGTCTACTGAGCTTCCGGTGGATTTTCTTCTACAGTTTCCTCCATAGCTGGCTGCTGGGCAGTTCTCTCTGCCATTGCTAGCAAAGCCATGCCGCACCCAGCTAGCTGGTCAGGATTTTCGGTGGGTGCCGACCTAATATATCAGAGATGAGTTCAAAAGACAACAATATCCAATACAAATTGTAAGCTTACATCGAGGTTGCAAATACTTATAGCTTGGAAGCATGGAATGAGGTGGTGAAGGAGCGTCTCTTCGACCGTGTCTGCTCCACGTGCTCGGCGGGTGCCATCGAGTCTTTTTCCATGACCAGTATCGGCGCTAGGGTTTGGTGCTGACCCCTTTACCGCTTGTCCTCTGCGTTGTAGTGGTCGGTGATGCGATCCCCGCTGGCATGGAGGAGCCACCCTGCTCCGTCGACTTCAGTTGTCTCCTCCTCTTTAGAGGAACAAGTCAGAAGATGTATGCATCCTCTGTTTCATCATCTGATAGGGGGAAGATGGCTTGATGATGTTTGCTGGCCACCGGCCGCTTGCCAGCAGCCCTGGCTGTTGCCTCCTCCCCAATCTCGAGTACGGCCCAGTCGACGTCTTTGGCCCTGGCACTGGTTTGGGCGGTTGGGCCGGCAACTTGTGGCCAATCCACACTAGGGGGTGGAGACACGAACACTGCTGCCCCATCACGGCCATTACTCTGGGAAACATAAAGATGACAACACAGTCAATTTCCGTTACAACATAACTCTACAGGTACAAGGAAGCATAATTTACCTTTGGGGGAGGTCGGGCCAGCTTGAAGGCATGCTCGATGTCACTTAACCTGACATAATTCAGATTAGCTAAGTTGAATAGCTCTCCAATCCTAGCTTTGATTTCTATCTTGTCGAGCACCTCTTTCCTAGTCCTCGTTGGGTCTGCGCTACCCTGGTATTCGTAGCCCGGATGTACCCTCCTCTAGCTGGGCTAGATCCTTCGGCTGATGAAGTTCCCGACCATGCTTGGACCATCCAGTTTCCCCCACGGGATCATCCTGAGCAGTTCTACGATTTGTGTCCAAGTGCTCGGGCTTCTCCGACAAGCTGTTCTTCTTCTCTGGAATGAACCCCACATTGCACAGGGTGATCATGTTCGGCTCTTCGTGAATGTAGAACCATTTCTTATACCATTCATCTAGCGATGTGTTCCAAGGGCAGTGCAAGTACTGGGCCTTCATCCTGTCACGTAGATTGAGGTATACGCCTCTGGCTATCTTTGAGCTGCCACTCCCTTTCTTCCACAGATAGAACAGATGGCGAAAGAGGTCAAAATGGGGCTGGAAGCCACCATATGCTTCGCAAAGATGGATGAAGGTGGAGATGAGAAGAATCGAGTTGGGATGCAGATTGCAAATCCCAATCTCGTAATACAAATAGAGCCCCTAAAGGAAAGGGTGCACTAGAACCCCAAAACCCCGCTTGAAGAAATCTTCGAAAACCACAATCTCACCTGGTTGTGGATCGGGGTAGCTTTCTCCTTCCAGCATGCGCCATCCCGCGAGCGCCTTGTTATGGAGCACTCCCATGGTGACGAGGTTCTCGATGGTCTGTTCATTGCTCCTCGACTTCCACCACTCCTTCGCCATGACTCTGCTTTTCTTCTGTGTGTCCCTCTTCGCCATTAATGTGTCCTTGCTAAAGGGGTGGATACGGTGGAGGGGTGATTGGTGATGATTTCAGAGGAATAGGGTTTGGCAAGAGGAAGAAGAAGGCTGCGGTGGCGAATGATAATGGGGATCGGTAAAAAATAACTTACAAGTTCTATATTATAAATAACCAAGAGTTCCATCATTTTGTCCACCCGAGATTCTTGGGAGACGTGTGCACGCGCCGTAGATGGTTGTTTTCACAATCTCGAGATCTACGCCAATAAACGCGTCCCTTTGTTACTAGTGTACGCGCCTCTTCGTTGCTAGTGTGAGAGGGCCCACACTGACGCACCTCTTTACAGGTGCCAAGCGACTGTTTGCTAGAAACGGCAGGAAGACAGTATGACATGCTATACCTGTCTTTTTTTTACCAGAAGTGTACGATTGGACTTGACAGAATAAGAAGATAAATAAATACACCAAATAATAGTACAAGTGGCGTTTGTTTTTTCGCTGCATCTCTTGTGCTCAAGGATGGTCCAGACCACTGCCATGCTCGGGGACTATCTAGACCACTACCATGCTCGGGGACTGCCTAGAGCACTGTCATGCTCGGGGACTGCCCAGACCATTGCCGTGCTCGGGGGCTGCTACGACCACTACCGTGCTCGGGGACTGCTCCGACCACTAATGTGCTCAGGAACTATCCCAACCACTGCTTGGGGATCGTTCTCCTTGGCTACATGTGATTTGTACTCACATACAATTGAGAGACATTTATTTAGACCTTGCTACAAGGCTCATTCTTCGCCTTCCAGCAAGCCCGGGGACTACATCGGTACGATGCACCTACCGGTGCATCTCGTATTGCCTGTACGACGATTGGATTCTTAACTCCAAAGGAAATTCTTTTTAGCCCCTGGCACCATGTGCCTATGTCACCTACTACCAGGCTCGGGGACTAAGTGGGCACACTTCACCTTGTGGTGAATGTGTTTATTTAATCGACCCTAATGCTTTGATTGATTAAACGGATTACTATCATGCTCGGGAACTATCCCGACCACTGCTCGGAGATCGTTCTCTTTGGCTACATGTGATTTGTACTCACATATAGTTGAGAGACATTTATTTAGACCTTGCTACAAGGCTCATACTTTGCCTTCCAGCAAGCCTGGGGACTACATCGGTACGATGCACCTGCCGGTGCATCTCGTATCGCCTGTCCGACAATTGGGTTCTCAACTCAACTGGGAATTCTTTTTAGACCCTGGCACCATGTGCCTATGTCACCTACTACCAGGCTCGGGGACTAAGTGGGCACACTTCACCTTGCGGTGAATGTGTTTGTTTTTTGACCCCTACGCCTCTGATGATCAAGGATGCTACGCTTCAAGATTCACTTACATTTCTTTTCAGAAATACAAGTGGGCACACTTCACAGGATGGAAATATTTTTCTTTTTTCTTAAGAGCACCATGCATTCTTCGAACAACCTACTTCTCCGGCGATAACGGTGGTCAGAAATGTCAAGGACTCAAGCTTTACTATTTGGAGAAGGTTAAAATGGCGTGTCGCAGCATAATACATGGTGCTCGGGGACTAGCTGTGGGGGTATTAACCCCTATACCCTTACGGCTAAGATTGGGCTAGCCTAGATCAGTGGGTCCAGTCCACCAAAAGACGATGCGTAGCCCGACCAACCTGTTCAGAGTCCCGCGCAAGGAGTCAAGACAGATTTGGCGATCAAGCAAGATCTTGGTCGGTTAGAATAGGAATCCTTATCCGGTCACCTATGGCAATTGTAACTGACTAGGATTAGTTTCCAGATCTGTAACTCTGTCCCCCGGACTATATAAGGTAGGCAAGGGACCCCTCTAAAAACATCTCTCATTGACATACAGCAATACAATCAGACGTAGGACGTAGGTATTACGCCTTTTTGGTGGCCGAACCTGGATAAAACCTCATGTCTGTCTTGCATCACCGTCTTGTTTGTGGCTTGCACATCTGTCTGCCGACAATCTACTACCTTGGGCATACCCCTAGGTAGACTGCCGACCATATTTCGTCGACACTTGTCGACTCCGGTCCACCTCTCTGACCGGAGCGCTCACTTCGGTCTCTAGCGCCTCTGGATGGTCTCTCCGACCGGAAGGCCTGACAAAGCACTACTGATGAGGACATGACACCCATGCATATGACCATGTTTGGCACATGGTATGGAGGGGTAGGAGGCCAGCAAGGGTGTCCAAGTCAAGAAGGAGGCCCGAGGCTAATTCGGTTCGAGTCCCCGAGGTGGAGGCCCAAAGCAACTCAAGTTCGAGTCTGCCTCGGCCTCCAGGACCAGCCTGGCTTAAACTGGTCAACTAGGACACATCTGAACTCCATTTTTGACGATCCACATATGGTTGGAAAGCTAATTTGACAAGGAAGCTAATCCAAGTGGTATCACATCAAAATCCTTTCAGAATCAACGGGAATCGTTAAAACAAATCAGCGTCCAAAATCTGACTGGGTGTTGTGACACCGTCTTTTGTTCCGTTGGACCGTGTATCGTGTTTGGGCCCATTAGGGGTGCATCCAGGGTAGACGATGACCCTAAGACCTTTATAATCATACACCACCACCATCATTAGGTTTTGGGTTTTGCTGAGATTAATCTATCAAGAACAGTTTCGCTGTTCATCGGTTTGTGAGACCCCAACTTCGTGAGATTAATCATCCATCTGCAATTTGGTTGCTTTATTTCTTGTTCTTGCTTGTGTTCTTCATTATGCAGGCAAGGATTAGCCTTCTTAGCGAGGTCAACCAAATTCATGTCTTGGTTGATAACTAGAGGAGTTGTGGTGCTAAGATTGCAGGGTTCGATCTTTTGATCTGAAACCAGATCGATGTGTCATTCTCCGCCACAACGATAGTTACCACTACCTAATGGAAGATTAGGATCCCATTCCCATTAAGTGGTAATCAGAGCTAAGGTATTACCGTCAGGTTTATCATTACCCAAGTTTTGTTTTGTCTTTGTCCTATAAATCCAGAAAATTGCCCCACAAAAATATTTGTGTTCTTCCTTGTTTTTTTCTCATATCCCATCACCCATTGTGCTATTGCAATATTTTTAACTTTAGTTTGCTTTATTGAACCGTTGTCCCTCGTAGGTCATCATGTTGTTGTGTTTAATCGAGTCATTGGTCTTGTTTGAGTCTATTCAAACACCTAAAGTTGGCCGCCGGTGGTCAATAATACCTTGGTGTTTTAGATTTTCCTCTTCTTTTAATGTGAGTGAGTTTGCGTCTTTGTGCTTGGCATATTCTACAGCCACGGATATCTAGTATAGAGTGCACTGCGAGATCTCGATTCATCTCCATGGCTGTAGCTTGATGTTTCTTGTGCAAGTCAAAAAAAGGGGAAGAAAATTATTGCGCAATAGCAGTTTCCTTTGGAGTAAACATATCTGGCTTCTTTCGTGATAGTAGGAAAAGAATATAGATACTTTTTGATCGCCATTAATTAGAGATCGATCTCTGTTGAAGTGAGAAGCAAAGAACATACGTTGTTTTGCTTGGGGTCTGTACCGAACGGGATTCATTGAGAAGGAAAGCTGAGTTCTCCTTTTGGTAATGTTAGGTTATTTTTGTTTCTAGTTGGTGTAGGAAACATACGACAAAAGGAATTCGGCCATCTATTGTCACATTATTTTGTGGAGGGTCAGTGCACATTGCTAGTGCCTTGTTTTAATTGTGTAAACTTCTTGTGGCACTTTCTGATTGAAAATAATAATAATAATAGCAAAAGGCAAAGTGCAAAAAAAGAGCCACACAAAAAAATCAAAGAAGAACAAAAGGCAGAAGGTGCAAAAAAAAGAGACGCATCAAGAAAAAAAATTAGAAGTGCTTGCATCTTTTGAGTCCTTGTGCTGAGTTGCATCATTGCTTGCTTGAACTAGGCCAGGACGAGTTTAGGCCGGCGACATAGACTAGCTTGGGACTACTTTTCAATCTTGCAATTTCTGAATTAAATTATTGATATTCCTTGCTACCATATTTTAAGCCTCCCAAGCTCCACATATATACTTCAGATCAGTACAGAAAAAGGTCCTTGCAATCTCGGTACCACTGCCTCACAGGTATCACGAACCAGCCGCTGGTTGTACCATCCACTGCTTGCGTTCGTAAGAACTTTGTAAGAGCTTGGTAAGACGCTTCCACTTGTTGTGAATAGTGACACCACTGCAACCACGTAGTCAATTGATAGGGATAACTTTCACCGTTTGTTCCTGTTTTTATGTTTACAATGGCAGGAGGTGAATAGACTGGAGATAACAGTCCTAAGGATTTCAACGAGTGTGTCAGCCAAGAGCAACTATAAGTTGCTGTAGATAATGCTCAAAAAAGGATGAATGAGGCCATCAGGAAGGCCATCACTGACGCACTCATTGAACTCAACATTGGCAATAGCATGGAGAGATTGGACAAATGAATTTCCATGCTAACCGACAAGGTTACTGAGTTGGAAACCTTTATGGCGGGCAACAACGACATCTTCCGACAAGCAAGATTACGATGACGTCTTCACCGCAACACGACAGGTATGGGTGGTGTCCACCACCATCAAGGTAATAATCACTGTGTGCCCGATGATCCTTATGCTAAGATTAAGTTCACAATACCATCTTTTTTGGGTCATTATGATGCTGAGGGATATCTTGATTGGGAGATGATGGTAGAACAAAAGTTTAGTGCCCACCTTGTGCCTGAGCATCATAGAGTTCAACAAGCTACTAGTGAGTTTAAGGACTTTGTCATTATTTGGTGGAATGGGCTAGCTGCACAGGATGCTTTACCTAGGATGTGGGAAGAACTTAAGATAGCTATGCGTGATCGTTTTGTTCCTCCTTATCATAGAGATTTGCGTAAGAAATTGATGCGTTTAGAGGAAGAGTATGTTGTTATTCCTCTTGCTATGACTAACCTTCTGTAGGATAATGTCCATAAGCGAGAGGATGACATGGAGGAAAATGAGGATCTCACAGCCTCATATGCAAATTCAGAACCATCACTTCACAATGCACCTATTACTCCTACTGAGAACACAGGTAATGCCCATGGTGCTACACTCATGGAAGGTGAGAATTGTTTTAATGTACTAAATTTTTCCACAAACCATGCTATCATAGAGCAATTGTTAGTGGAACCCTATCTTGATTTATCTCTGTCCCATGATAATTTCTTGAAGTTCCTTGTGATAAAGATGAATCAGTTGATGATGCTTTAGTTTTACATGTTTTGAAACCAGTCACTTGTGCTGAAAATAAACATGTTATTCATATTGCTACTAAAACTGATGAGTTCAAACTGTTGTTTTCTTTACATTGGGTTACATTGAATTTGATGTTTTGTGTAACCTAGATTGTTTGGATGAGAGCCTTTTTAAATATGCTAATTTGCCTTGGTTTTCTAAACACACATATCATGTTATTGGCAAATATAACAACAAGGGACAATATATGATACATCGAGTATACATTCGTAGTAATATGAATTTTCCTTTTGTTATACAAGATTATGATTGTTTAGAGGGCAGCTATAATAATACAAATATTTTCTCATGTTCCTCAAAGAAACAAGTTCACTTCCAAGAAGGGGAGCATTGTTGGTTGCTACCTATGTCTACTAGACTATCTATTCCTGCATTGTCTTTGGTTAGTTCTAATCTTTTGTAGGATAGTGTTGACATACATCGTGTACATTTGGATCATGGAGTCTATATGCTTGCTGAAATTTTTATGCGAGATGACAAGCTAGAAACTTGGAAACATGGTCATGTTCCTTCTCACAATTATTTCAGTTCCCTTTGTCTTCGCAACCCCATTCTCCTTTATGTTGTGCAGGATCAGTTTCAAGCACAATCGATGTCGAGGATGGCTTTTCGTCAAGAAGGGGAGGATGATAAAGACATGACACCCATGCAAATGACCATGTTTGGCGCATGGTATGGATGGGTAGGAGGCCAGCAAGGGTGTCCAAGTCAAGAAGGAGGCCTGAGGCTAATTCAGTTCGAGTCCCCGAGGTGGAGGCCCAAAGCAACTCAAGTTCGAGTCAGCCTCAGCCTCTAGGACCAGACAATCTTAAACTGGTCAACCAGGACGCATCTGGACTTCATTTTCAACGATCCACATATGGTTGGAAAGCTAATTTGATAAGAAAGCCAATTCAAGTGGTCTCACATCAAAATCCTTTCAGAATCAACGGGAATCATTGAAACAAATCAGCGTCCAGAATCTAACAGGGTGCTACAACACCGTCTTTTGTTCCGTTGGACCGTGTATCGTGTTTGGGCCCATTAGGAGGCGCGTCTAGGGAAGGCGATGACCCTAAGACCTTTATAATCATATGCCACCACCATCATTAGGTTTTGGGTTTTGCATAGATTAATCTGTCAAGAATAGTTTCGCCGTTCATCGGTTTGTGAGACCCCAACTTCGTGAGATTAATCATTCATCTGTAATTCGGTTGCTTTCTTTCTTGTTCTTGCTTCTGTTCTTCATTGCACAGGCAGGGATTAGCCTTCTTGGTGAGGTCAACTGAATTCATGCCTCAGTTGATAACCAGAGGAATTGTGGTGCTAAGATTGCAGGGTTTGATCTTTCGATCTGAAGCTGGATCGGTGTGTCATTCTCCATCACAACGATAGTTACCACTACCTGATGAAAGATTGAGATCCCCATTCCCATTAACTACCTCTGACTCCGACCCCACATCTCTGACTGAGGTATGCAAAGACCCTGCTCACTGCTCTTCTCCAACTGGCGCAACCAGAGCTGACTGGGACCAACCGATCGGGGACGCCCGCCCGAAAGGGACCAGGGAATGAATGGAGAAAGCAAGGCAAGGCGCTCAAGTCAAACCATGATACCAGGAATCGTACCCTATCACCTACAAGAATAGTACTCTACAACCACCCTGACACAAACAATATTATAGGCGCTGACATTTTCCTCTATAGTATTATGGGCGCCGTTAACTCCCATACGATAAGGCCCTCCACATGCCTCTGGACATCGATAGTGTTGTGGGCGCCGGGATTTACCATACCAAGTGAACATGATGAAACTCCTCCCATGCCTCTAGGCATCAACAGTATATGCATGTGCCGACATCTGCCACACCCAAAACAAGATGACGTAACTTCCCACATACAACCGACATACAACAGTGTTGCGGGCGCCTACCATCCTCCTATGCCCGTCGGCATGGACAACAAGACTTAGAAGCATACAAACTCTCTCCCTCTCACTTGTAAGGCCATCCCCTTCATCTATAAAAGGGGATGCGCTCTCTCCCAAGAGACTAAGTGGATTCAAGTTCATACAAGTTAATCCAGATCGATCAAGTTCACTAGCTCACAACCACAGAACCACCAGGTTCAGACCTCAAGCATACGCTTGAACACTTAGCTCATAGAGGAGCTCCTGTCGCTCTTGGCCTT
Source organism: Miscanthus floridulus (assembly GCF_019320115.1). NCBI lineage: Eukaryota > Viridiplantae > Streptophyta > Magnoliopsida > Poales > Poaceae > Miscanthus > Miscanthus floridulus. Next base: position 69,848,569 of record NC_089595.1, on the reverse strand, counting down.
TCCGACCGGAGCCGACCAGACCTCTCGTGCACCCCATCTTTCTCCTTCTCGTTTGTAACCCCACTGCAAACTTCGAGCACCTGGGCTCAGGAATAAAGTCACCGATCGACTCAAACTGGACGTAGGGCACGTTGCCTGAACCAGTATAAACCCTGTGTCATTGAGTGCTAGGCCACCTCTGATCACAACGTACGGTAAAACTACAAATATTTACTTGTTGGTCACTTTCTGCACCGACACTATGGATGCGGCGAGTTGGGGCACTTTGTGGAAGTTTGTCCAAATAAGCCCACACCCATGACAAAGAAGAAGGCATGCAAGAAACAAGCCCTCACATCAATAAAGACATGCGATGATTCTTCAAGTGAAGAAGAACACCATCATAAGAGGCGAGGGCGCAAGCACTCATCATCAAGCTCCTCTCGTGTGTGCCTTATGGCATGAGGTAACGAAAGCTCATCCTTTAGTGAGAGTGATAGTGATGATGAGTTATGGCACGAGGTAATGCCTTCTTATGAAGAAATTGTGCAACAAAATCTTAATTATGCTAAAGTTTGCACTAGTCAACAAAAGAAGCTCGGAAAAATAAAAGAAAAGCTAGATAGTTCACAAGAAGCATATAAAACTTTGCCTCAACAATATGAGAATTTTGCTAATCTCAATATTGAACTATCTACTAAAATTGAGCAACTTGAGGCTAGTGCAACAACAAATACATGCACAATTAATGATGAGCAACTTGTTAAGAAAAATGAAAAATTAAAAGAAAAATTAGCTAGCTCACAAGATGCTTATAAAAGTTTGCTTGCTAAAATGGAAACCATATGCAAACATTGTGGTGAGCTAACTAATAAAGTTGCTAATCTTGAAGCCATTAGTACAATCCCTACCAAGGCATCTAAAAAGAAAAGTTCTAATATGTCTAATAAGGATGCCTCTACTTCTTATAATAATTTATGTTTAGACTCACCCTTGTGCAACCAAGTTTGTGTTGAGAAAGTTGTTGTAGATACATACACACAAGAGGTTGCAAAAGAGAATGAGCAACTCAAGCAAGAAGTAGCTCGCCTCACCAATGACTTGACTCAAGTAAAAGGCAAGTCAAAGCAAGCCCAACTTCATCAAGATAACACCATCAAGGGAGTGAAGAAGCTTGATGAAGGACAAACCGTGGTTTGCTACGTGTGCCACAAGGAAGGTCACAAGTCCTATGAGTGCAAGGTGAAGAATTGGGGAGGAGCAAAGAAGAAAGAGAAAAGGCAAACAATGAAGCTCTCCAACACCTACACCAACAAGGTGGACAAGAAGGCCTCCACACCATACTTGCTAAAGAAGAAGAAAAATGACAAGGTGGTGGCCATCAAGGTGAACAAGCAAGCCAACAATGGGGTCAAATGCTTTTGGGTGCCAAAGGAAATCATCTCCAACATGAAGAGCACCAAGAAGGTTTGAATCCCAAAAGGGAAGTGAGAAGTCCGATGGACTATGGGGAATTTGGAGACTTGGCAAAGTGTGGATGCATTTCATGGGGTGCATCGTGATGGACAAAGTCATTGCCAAGTGGGTTAGTGAATACTATGGACCTAAATTCCCCTTTCCATGTTAGGTAACTAGATTATATTTGCTTCAATTGGTACTAGATTTAACTTTCTTACAAATTGGCATCTTTAAGCATCTAGTTACTCTTCATGCCTAGGTTTACATTTGCATTCTTATATCTTTTGTCATGCATACACTAGGTATATCAGATGGTAGGTTTGCTCGGTTCCATTCTTATTCCTTGGAGCAATCCTACATGGTTTAAAATCGTTTAGGAGCACGGCACATAGCTTGTCTTTTGATTGTTCATCTAATATGTGCCAAAGCCCAAATTATAGATAATTTCTCCTGAATATTATCTTTGAAAATGATTCTCACATTCATGTGATGTCATCTTTAAAGTGGTATTATTGATTCTAAAATCAATGTGCATGTCTTCAACAAGCATTCCACACTTGTGTGCACAAATTTAGGGGGAGGTTACTCTACAAGTTGGATGCTTTGAGACTAACATCTTTTCAAGCTTATCATGGGTGTAGTAGTCTCATTGCAAGGAAAATGGAGTCCCCAGAGTTAAGCATCATACTTCAAATATCAACCACCTATTGCAAGAGGTAGAAATCAAATTGGTTTCCACATGTGGTATTTCTAAACCAATATCATCATGTTGATTTCTTTTTTATATTTATATGCTTTCTCCATGCATTATATAGATTAAATTCCCTTGTGCAATATTTTGCCAATTATGCATATGCTTTGCCTTCCATCACATGTATGCATATATTTAGGGAGAGCTTAGTCTATATAATGCGAGAGTCAAATTTTGTGATCTATTCCACTTTACACACAAAGGATCATAAAGTTTGACCCTCCCTTGTGCTACTAATGTCTCTCTTTTTGGTGTTTGATTCCAAAGGGGGAGAATTTAGAGGACCAAAGCAAGCATTAATTTGTAGGACCAAAAGATAGATCATTTACAAGTGGTGTCTACAAGTGGTAATGGTCCGAGAAGGGAGGATAGTGGATTATGGATTAGTCTATGTAATGCGAGAATTTTTAGGAAGTAAGGCTTAAATCCATAATACCACACGGGGACATTTGCAAGGGTAAGATAAGTTTTATGTAGTCTTACAAGTAGTATCTTTTAACATCATATAACCTTGCCCCTTGCATTGCATCCTAGCAAGTAGATAGTTTTTAAATTTCAAAACTTTTATTATTTGCTTGCTTTGGTCGTGTTGTCATCAATCACTAAAAAGGGGAGAGAGATTGTATGGAAAATGGACCCTATGCCCATTTACTTTGGATTTTGGTGTTTGATGACACACACAACAAAATTAGACTAATGAATTTGCAAGTGATTGTTTTGTAGTTCAATAGGGTGTAAGACGTGACTTGGACGAAGGTGATGTGATGATCCGATGATCAACACCATAAGCAAGACCTTAGGAGCACAAGAGAAGACCCAAGATATCAAGTAAAGTCCAAGCACGAAGATAGGAACCAAGCCGTACGCAAGATCATGAAGAAACGAGCTCACAGAAGTGACCGGACGCTGGACCGGACGATGAAAGAAAGTGACCGGATGCTCCGATCAGTGGCTCGGCAACAGTAGGCGTCAGCAGCAGCGACCGGACACTGAACATGTGAATCGACCGGACGCACCGATGGTACTATTCATCAGTCCGGCAACACACTCAGCAAGTGACCGGACGCTGGTGGCAAACCGACCGAACGCAGGACAACAGCGTCCGATCGAGTACAGAGAGGTTCTAGAGCGGCGAACTTGTGACCGGACGTGTCCGATGGCAAGTGACCGGACGCTGGTAGCGTCCGATCAGTTGTTCGTGGCTCCAACGGTTGGGACGACCGGACACGTCCGGTCAGGACGTGATCAGCGTCCGGTCAGTAGCAGAAAAGCGAGATTTTATTCTAAACGGCTACTTTTTTAGTGGGGCTTATAAATACAACCTCCAGCTGGCCAAATGGGTAAGGTGGAGCTGAGGAAACATATTAAGGGTGTTGATACACCATTTTAGTGATCTCCACATGCATAGTGCTTAGTGTTTTATTAGGTGATTAGCGTAGGTGCTTTGCGAAGTGCTTAGGTTGATTAGACCACCGCTTATGCGCTTGCTCTAGGTTTAGACCTAGTGTTTTAGTGAGGTTTACAAACCTCTTACCACTCGGTGCTTGCGCGCACCATTGTTGTACATCAGAGGGGCTTGTAGTCTTGCGAGATCACACCAACCGTGTTTGTGGTGTGGCCGCCACCGTGTACCAGAGGGAACAAGGTGTTGATGCAAAAGTGGATCTGCAAACACAAAGGGCTAATACCCGAATCGATATCCAAGGCGTGCCAGTCGATTTGACCTGTTAATCAACAAGGATGAAGATACGAGCACTTTGGTCCTGACAACAGCGATACACCCGAAAGTCACGGCCAAGAGGTACTCACGCGGAACTCGAGGATCGCCGAAGGTCGCACTGAAGCGATGCAGCTCACCGAATCAATGAGAACTCGTAAAGAGAAAATAATGCAAATTGACGAAGTCGCCGAAAAGTAAGTAGATGCAAATGGGAGTAAAAATTGGTTTTGATATTGATTGATATATCTAATTACATTGCCTCTCACTCCATATTTATACCCTGATCTAAAGAGACACAACCAAACACAACTAGGACACCAAGCCCATATCTAAGGAAACACGTGACTCTTACATGAATCATACTCTAACAAATATAGAAAAGGAAATCAACTCCTATCTATTTCCCTGTCCGCCTCAATTATGATGGAAATCTCACCATCCTCCTTCCAATCGGCATACCCCCTGTTTCATCGGCAGTAGTCCTCAAGTCTTCCTTCATCAGCATACTCCTTATTTCATCGGCAGTAGTCCTCAAGTCTTCCTTCATCGGCATACTCCCTGTTTCATCGGCAGTAGTCTTCAAGCCTCCCTTCATCGGCATCGACAATGACACCTTCAACCTCATCGGCAACGCCCGAGTCTAAATCAACCTCTCCATCGACCATCACCAGCTATCGGCAACCATCTTTACAAGCTGGCTTTCATCAGCTGTCAAGTATACAGTAACTTTCCCCTTGCCGATTAGTCCACTCCGATCATTTTGACACGTGCAAAAAACGGTGTCAACACATGCCCCCCAATTTCGGAGTATAAAACCATTAATGCTCCGAAATTTACTCCAGATTACCGTAACTCATTCTCCAAGCCAAAACCTAATCTGTTATCAAATCCAATCAAATCTAATCCTGATTCACGCACTTCAGTAAATATCGCACAATCGCCAACCACTCTTGCCTTGATTATGGTTAAGATACCGAAACAATAACCCATCGGCAAGATCTTAACATGATAATGCTGTCATTTTCAGAATTAAAATATCCTATACCGATATCTCTTCCAAGTCATGATTACTTGCCATCAACCCATCTGTACAATCCCCTGATTATCGTGCGAACAGTTACCATATCCATCTGAACCACTTCGACCTACATGCGCGCGGCATAGAGATAAGTCCAAAATACCCCTACTCCAAGCGACTTATAAATAGATTTCTCCGAAACACTCGTCTTCTACCCTCAGACTCCAATCTTTGACATTTTCTCTTTCCGGTGGCAACTCCGACGAACCACTGCACGACCTCAACCAACAAGAACCCTTCTCCAGCGTTACCTCAAGTCTCCGGCTCGTGCCCTCATCTTCCTCAAGATAATGGCAATCAACTTCGACGTCCCCGCGGTTTGCTCCACTTCCATTACCTTTACTTTGATTCCCCTAGTTTTTGCAAATCCATATAGTTGGTGATTTCTTTCTTTTGTTCTCCGGATCCTTCAAACTTAGGAACTGCGCAACAAATTAGTTATTCCAACCGATCAGCCGCATGTCCAATGCCTAGGACCAATGGGCAACCCAGATCCAACCGATCTGATTAATGCAGAGGTTAACAGAATCCCCTTTAGAGCCCAAAATTTCTCTCTGAATTTATGGAAAGACACATTTCGATCTTGGCCCAAAACCACCAAAGGGTGGAAAGATTGGTACTTGAGGGTTAATAGATCGATGCAAGTATACTGGGCAGAACGGAAGTTAGACCAATGCATTAGGTTATCTATTGCCGATATGAAGAAGAATGAATCGATGATGATTGCAGCTGCTTACTTCTGGTCAGACACAACAAACACTTTTATGTTTGGACATGGCCCAGCTACTCCTACACTTGCCGATGTCCACATGCTCACTGGCTTGGATATTTCAACTGCCGATGAAGGCTCCATTTATGGTAGAAAATCTGAATATAGGGTGAATACCCACAACATCGGCGGTTGGACGGGATACATTCAAGAATACCAGAAGACTGGGACACTTAACCAGAGGGAACATGCCACATTCTTGAATATGTGGTTAGAAAAATTTATCTTCTGTGGTCGATCAGTAGGACCAACCAATGCCTTCCTCCCCGCAGCTGAACTTTTGGCTAATGGTGTAAGGTTTCCTCTTGGCCGATACCTTCTGAGCTCCACTTATCATCTTCTTCATCAAGTGTCTCAAAAACTTTTGCTTGGCGAACCCATCGGCAACCTAGGAGGCCTGTGGTGGTTTATCAACATGTGGCTAAATGCCCATATGCACAAACGTCTGCAATGGGACTTTTTTGCCCAACAATTCCCACGAGAAATTGCTGAAGACCATGTGCTTGGGGATGATGAATCAGCAACACGCTCACCCCTCAATTTTGGTGAAGCCATAATTGTCCTTCCTGGAACAGAGGCCAATGAAGACCAGATCGGCAGATTCTTCCAGAGCCTCTACAATGGTCTTTCTCGTGATCATAGGGCCTGGGTACCTTATATTGACGAAGAAAACAGATTCCCCCTTCTTTTTAACTTTACCGATGACACTCTGAATCAGGATAAGGAACTCATGATGGCCATCATTACTCCTAGGGTAATCCTAGTAAATACATTTGGTAGCGGGAAAAACACCAGCATTACGTATGAATTTTACAACCCATCGGCAGTATCCCGTCAATTGGCTTTTGGGCAACTACCAATCAAACTTTGCTTTGCCGATGTGATCAAACCCAGGGAAACAATTACCTGCGGAACAGATTGGAACAAGGTAGTACAACTCTCCCCCGATGCCGATACTACAGATGTTGATATATCCACCTGGACGCCAGTATCTTTCATCACCGAGTCATATAAGCAATGGTGGCGAGAGTGGAAGGAACAACTGTTTGCAACATCTGTTCACACATATCGGCACATGATCGACCCTGAATACGCCATTCCCGATGACGCAGTAAGTTCCTTTTAGCTCCCTTCCGCTTTTTCCTTTCATATATCAGTAACTAACTCTCTCATGACAGGTTAACAACCCAGCACCAACTATGAGCAAAAGTGGGAAACCCTTCGATCTTTGGCCTGTTTCCCCGATATCACCGATCGGCTACAACGCTCCCACCTTAGCCGCTTTGACTCACCAGAAGATCCGTACCAAGACCATCACCTCCAAGTCCAAATTGGCTACAGCCAGGGCCACTCCATCGACGGCTGCTACAACCTTGGTCAAGGCATTCAAGGTAACAACCTTGTTTATTTCTACTCATGCCGATCACAAACTATATTAACATTAATCACCAGGGGGTAAGAGCTGCTGCTGGATCGTCATCGGCAATTCCTCCGATATCAAGCACCACTTCTTTTGACGAACCTTCAGAGGTATCTTCTTAACTTTACATTTTATCTGTTAAATATCATACCTTACACTTGTTTTGCAGCAACAATTGGGTACATCGGTAAGCGTACCAGATGTCCAAGCTTCACAATCAACAAGTGCCGATGCCCTCCAGCCAATCGTTGCCGATGCCCAAGCAAAGCGCAAAGCTTTAACAGATGCTGAAGCACAGCCAAAACGACAAAGGTCCATGTCAATCCCTACATCTGCCCCAATGTCATCGGTTATCATACCTCAAGAGCCAACCACCGATGAAGTCACAGAGTATATCCCATCGGCAAGCTCAACCGATCCCCCACACGACATACTCCAGGTTGCTTCCTCTAGTCAAGCACAGGAAATCGCCTTGAAACAGGTAAACCGATTAACCTAGCTGATTTACAATACTCATACTTATCCTTAACTGGCCTCCTTTCCTTTTCCTCAGGAACAAGACTCCCCAAACAGCCTATTCTCCTTCGCTATTGACGTCTCTGATGATGATGGAGAGGAAACAAGTTCTTCCCTTGCACTGGGAACAATATCAGCAGAAACTAAGTCCAGGTTGGAAGCTCTCCTGAACTTGCTACAGCAGGATACCGCCCAACTGGTAGATGACTCGGACCCCGCAAAGGCAATTTTCAAAACAATCCGTGGCCAGGTCCCTGCCGATATTGAAGAAGTACTCTTCCCAGCAGCCCATTTAGAGAGTCGCCAACTACAATATCAATGGGCTGCTCAACGTATTGCCGATAGAGCAGCTCAGGCTCAACTCAAAGAAGAGATGCTACAACTGAAACAAATTGCCGATGAGAAGCACAAGGGCATCGGCAACTTGCAGACTTCGGGTGCTGAACTTAAGCAGAAAATCTTGGATTTATCAGCAAGGAAGATGGCTCTATTGGCTGAATTGAAGGAAGTCGATGCAGCCTTAACTCATGCTCAATAAAAAGAAAGCCAGCTACCCAATGCCATCAAAGCCCTTCAGCAAGAAAGAGATATCCAGGCTCGCAAAGCTTTGGCCATGAAGAAAAAACTCAAGCTTGTGGAGGGTACTGCCGATGACGATATCAAAGAAATGGAGGAAGCCGAGCAGATTTGCCTGCGTGCGATATTAGCTATCCAATCCTTGTTGAACTTGTAATCTTGTTTATTGTATCGGCACTTTATGAGACATTGACATCCTTGCATAATTCTAGCCGATAGGACTGTTATCGGCACTTATACTTTTATGCATCCATCCAGATACTAGGGTAATATTTCTTTAAATATTTTCCATTTAATGCTCTAGGAAACACAACCCCTTCGAGGGTTTCTAGAATATATGCGTTACCAGGAACAGACTGATTTATCCGATATGGACCTTCCCAATTAGGAGACCACTTTCTAAACTTTGAACTTTTAGTCCCAATCGGTAAAACCAATTTCCAGACCAGATCTCCATCGGCAAACTCCTTTATCTTCACCTTCTTGTCATACCATCTGGCTACTCTTTTCTTATTTTCTTCGATGCTAACTAAAGCCCTTAACCAATGACCCGCCACATCTTCCAACTCATCCTTCATAAGGGTATTATAATCATCGGCTGTCAGCTGATTTTGAGAACGTATTCGCCTAGAGCCAATTTTAATTTCCCAAGGCAATACTGCATCATGTCCATATACTAACTGATAAGGCATTACTTTGGTTGCACCATGACATGACATCCAATATGACCACAAGGCTTCATTTAATACTGTATGCCACCTCCTAGGATTTTCTTCAATTTTGCGCTTAATGAGTTTGATGATCCCTTTGTTAGAAGCCTCAGCTTGACCATTAGCTTGAGCATAATATGGAGAAGAATTTAAAACTTTAATTTCCATACCTACAGCAAACTCATCAAATTCTCCTGATATAAACATAGTGCCCTGATCGGTAGTGATAGTCTGAGGAATACCAAATCGGTAGATAATATGCTCTTTCACAAAATCAATCATATTAACCGATGTCACCTTTTTTAAAGGAATTGCCTCAACCCATTTTGTGAAATAATCAGTAGCAACCAGAATAAATTTATGTCCTTTACTCAATGGCAAATAAATCTGACCAATGAGATCAATAGCCCATCCCCGGAACGGCCACGGTTTGATTATAGGGTTCATAGCTGATGCAGGCGCTCTTTGAATATTACCAAACTTTTGACACCCCTGATATCCTTTAAAATATTTAAAACAATCTTCAAGAATAGTCGGCCAATAGTACCCATTCCTTCTGATCATCCACTTCATCTTGAAAGCCGATTGATGTGCCCCACACACTCCTTCATGAATTTCACCCATCAAGCTTTTCGATTCATCACTGCTAACACATCTAAGTAAAACTCCATCTATAGTTCGATAATGTAATTCATCATCGAGGAGCACATACTTAGTAGCTTGGAACCTTATATGTCTCTCAACCTTTCTATATGGATCCTTTAAATAATCAACAACCTCCTTCCTCCAGTCATCGGTATCAACTGCCGATGTTAGCACTTCCTAAATAGGCTGATACCCTAAAGCATGCTGAGCTAGTCGATTAGCTTCCTCATTATGCAACCGAGAGATATGTTCAAGATGAAAATCTCTAAATCCTTTCAACAATTGCAAACATCTTTCATAATACGAAATCAAAGCTTCACTTCGGCATTCATAAATTCTAGTCAATTGATTTATAACTAGCATAGAATCACCAAAGATTTCAACAGCATCAGCACGTATCTCCTTCAGTAATTCTAACCCTTTTATCAAGGCTTGGTATTCAGCCTGATTGTTTGTCGATGTAGCAACAATCGGCAATGAAAACTCATACTTCCTTCCTTGAGGTGAAATCAACACAATGCTGATACCTGCTCCTTCACCGCATGTGGAACCATTGAAGAAAAGTGTCCAAGGGGCAATCTCCAGAGAGTCCACTGTATTACAATGCTGAGTAACGAAATCAGCCATAACTTGCCCCTTAACTGCCTTAGTCGATTCGTAACGTAGTTCAAATTCTGATAATGCTAAAATCCACTTGCCAATTCTACCACTTAATATCGGCATTGACAGCATGTACTTGACTACGTCATCTTTGCATATGACCATACATTCGGCAGATAACAAATAATGTCTCAATTTGACACAAGAAAAGTATAAACATAGACATAATTTTTCGACGGCCGAATACCTTGTCTTAGCATCTACTAATCTTCTGCTCAGATAATAAATAACACGTTCTTTCCCTTCAAATTCTTGAATAAGAGCTAAACTAATAACAGTATCATCAGCTGACAAATACAACCTGAAAGGCTTCCCGTGTTGAGGTGGAACTAGCACTGGAGGATTTGTTAAATATTTCTTAATTTCATCGAGGGCTAACTGCTGCTCAGCTCCCCATACAAATTCCTGATCGGCCTTCAATTTAAGTAATGGACTGAAAGCCTTGATCTTACCCGACAGATTAGATATAAATCTTCTAATGAAATTAATCTTACCGATCAAAGATTGCAATTCAGTCTTATTGGCAGGAGCAACCACCTTGTTAATTGCATCAATAGACTTCCTACTGATTTCGATGCTCCGCTGATGCACCATAAAACCCAAGAATTGACCTGCCGATACACCAAATGCACATTTATTAGGATTCATCTTCAATCCATGCTTCCTTGTACACTCCAGTATCTTTCGTAGATCGGCTAGATGTTTTGTGATATCTCCAGACTTAATCACCACATCATCAATGTAGATCTCTACTAATGTGCCGATGTATTCATGAAAAATAAAGTTCAAAGCTCTCTGATAAGTAGCACCGGCATTTTTCAAACCAAACGTCATAACTATCCACTCAAACAACCCCACATGACCTGGACATCTGAAAGCAGTCTTGGGAATATCTTCTTCAGCCATGAATATTTGATTGTAGCCTGCATTACCATCCATGAAGCTAATAATTTGATGTCCGGCTACAGCATCAATCAACAAATCAGCAATCGGCATTGGATAGCCATCCATCGGTGTGGCTTTATTGAGATTCCTAAAATCAATACAAACACGAAGCTTTCCATTCTTCTTATAAACAGGAACCATATTAGAGATCCACTCTGCATATCGACACTGCCGAATAAACTTTGCCTCAATTAATTTAGTTATTTCGGCCTTAATATCAGGAAGTATATTAGGGTTGCATCGGCGCGCTGGCTGCTGATGTGGCCAAAATCCAGATTTGATAGGTAACCGATGTTCAACTACCGATCGGTCTAACCCAGGCATCTCAGTATAATCTCAAGCAAAACAATCTTTATACTCTTTTAACACATCAATTATTTGCTGCTTACACTTGGAATCTAACTTAGCACTAATAAAAGTAGGTCTTGGCCTATCGCCATCACCGATATCTACTTCTACTAAATCATCTGCCGATGTGAACCCTTGACCTAATTTTCCATCATCGGCAAACCTATCCATTAAAACTCTTCTTCAGAACCGACTGCTTGGATCGGTGGAATTTCATAATCAGCAACTCTAAGGAACTCTTTTTCCCAAGCTTCTCCTGATATGCATTTAGTTCGCTCATAAGTATCTGACTCTGCCGATGCGATGATATAAGAAGAATCACCAGGGACAACCTCAATCTTATCCCCAATCCACTGTACGAGGCATTGATGCATTGTAGAAGGAACACAACAATTAGCATGAATCCAATCCCTCCCTAAAAGCAGATTATATGCACCCTTGCCGTTAATAACAAAGAACGTCGTCGGCAAGGTTTTGCTGCCGATGGTCAATTCAACGCATACTGCCCCTTTAGCCGGTGACACATTGCCTTCAAAATCTTTCAGCATCATATCGGTTTTGGTCAAGTCTTGATCTCCCTTACCAAGTTTCCGATACATCATATAAGGCATAATATTAATCGCAGCCCCTCCATCAATAAGTACCTTAGACACAGGCTGCCCATCAACTCTGCCCTTCACAAACAAAGCCTTAAGATGCTGTCTCTCATCATCGGTAGGTTTCTCAAAAACAGCCATCATTGGATCTAGTGTCAACTGAGCTACTTGATCAGAGAGAACAACTTCTTCCTCATTATCAGATAGTGCCAAAAATTCCATCGGCAACATGAATACCATATTAACATCTGCCAATGGACCCTTATTTTTGTGTTTTATCTGCCACTGCTGATGACCGGACCTCTCATTGGAGGAATTTTCCTCTTGGTATAAATCCTCCTGACGCTCATGTTGCATCCTCCTTCTCTGTGTCTTTGTTAGATCCTTCGGGCACCATCGAGGAAACTTGGTTTTCCAAACCGGCTGATAACAGGTCCTAGTCGATTCTACATGACGTATATTAGGGTCCCTGTAGAATATTTCCTCATCGGGAACTCTTGCATTTGCCATTTCCTCAAGCTCCTCTTGATTCCTTAGAAAATATCCAGCGCGTTTACCAAGCCTTTCATGTACACTAAGTCTGCCCCCAGCCGATCATGCACTGATGCTCTGCTTCTGATCAGCTCATTGATAAATAAACCCTGATTGCCAGGTTGAAATCTTCTTTCTGACCGATTGACCCCATAATAACCATTGCACTCAGGGCAATTTTCAACAGTTGGCAATTTAATACCTTTTTTCCAGCAATGGATAAAAAATGGGCACCTCCAATGATCTTTATGCCGATGCCATTCTTCCCGACGTCTTTCTTCTTGCTGTTGTTGATATCGATCATTACGCTGACGCCAACCCTCCGGCTGCCTTCGATGAGTAATCACAATGCCAGGTCGAGGAGGTTTTTTGGAACTACTGCTTTCTCCCAGCAAACCCTTACTTTTTGCATCATCGGTAGTTATCCGATGTTGGGGATCCACTGATGCATTTTTCTCAGCAGCCTCGGATGTCAATACCTTGGTCTTCCCTTTGACCTCCAACGTATTTGCTGGAAAAGGGTATTGATCAATTTTCATCGGCCTTTGGGCATTGGAAGTACCAAACTTAATTCTCCTAGATTCAATAGCCGATTGTAACTGTTGCCTGAACACCTTGCACTCATTTGTACTGTGTGAAGTTGCATTGTGCCATTTGTAGTACAAGATCTTCTTCAACTCTTCTGCTGATGGGATCACATGATTAGGTGACAGCTTAATTTGGCCCTCTTGAAGCAGAAGATCAAATATTTTGTCGGCCTTGGTGATATCAAAGGTAAACTTTTCTGGCTCTTTTTGACCAAAGGGACAAGATATCGGCTTTTTATTCTTAACCCACTCAGCTAAGCCGATAACTGGTTCTTCATCAGAATTAGAATCTCCTACTTCTTCAACAAATGATACCTTTTTACTCCAATTCTTTTTAGGTTCAAAAACCCTAGTATCTTGATCAGAGATCCTTTGCACAAGATGACTGAGGCTTTCAAACTCCTGAGAAGCATATCTGTCTTTAAGATGTGGCAATAACCCTTGGAAAGCCAGATCGGCAAGCTGCCGATCATCCAGCACCAGACTGTAGCACTTATTTTTTACATCTCGTAGTCTTTGCACAAAGCTCTCTACCGATTCATCATTGCGTTGTCTCAATTTTACTAAATCGGTAAGCTTCTTTTCATGGATTCCAGCAAAGAAATACTTATGAAATTGTTTTTCTAGATCAGCCCAGGTAATAATAGAATTTGGTGGTAATGAAATGAACCACGTAAATGCTGATCCAGACAAAGATGATGAAAATAATCGAACTCTTAATTCATCTCTGCTAGCTGCCTCTCCACATTGAATAATGAAGCGATTGACGTGTTCCATTGTTGATGTGTCATCTTACCCGGAGAATTTAGTGAAATCTGGTACCTTGTACCGATTTGGGAGAGGAATTAAATCATATGCAGGAGGATATGGAGTCCGATAAAAATAAGTATTGACCTTGGGCTTTATCCCAAACTGATCCTTCATAATTTCTGCTATCCTATCGGTCCAAAAAGCATCAGCCTCCTGATGACGAACTGGCTGAATTTCTATAGGAAGTGCCTGCTGATATCCCTCCACATATCTTTATGGCCCACGATCTCCAGCAATCGGCATATTCGCCATTACTTGTGGTCCATTAACCTGTTGGAAAGGATTCATCGGCTGTGCTACCGATGCTTGATTCTGGACACCAGCTTGCATATAACCCTGTTGAATCCCTGCAATCTGTTGATTTTGCTGAACTGTATGTTGAACAGGTAACTGTCCTGACCAACCATTATTAGAACCCATCGGTACAAAACTTACCGATGGCTGATAATTTGCTGACATTGTTGGATAATTATAACCAGCTTGAGGCATAAACTGAACCCCAGTTTGACTCATAATAGGGGCTTTCTGCTGCATCGGCAGTAAGCTTGCCGATGGATTTGAACTGGGCGTTTGAACCAAAGGCATCTGGAAACCCCCTGAAGTTGGTTGCACAGTAGTTGCTGTGGCATATTGAGGCACTTGGGCCATCGGCGAAACAGCCGATGGTATAAGAGCTTTTCCTACTGTGTCAAACACTTGAGGTAATCCAGGATTGAAAGCAGATGACTCCGGAGGCATACCATATCCCCACCAATTAGTAGGAATCTGGCTATTCTGAGACACAGGGCCTGACATAGCTGATGCCGATAGATCTGTACTAAGCTAAATTCGTCCTCCTGGTAGTACCGGATCTAATCGTATCGGTGTAGATTGAATATTAGGTAAGCCTGCCGATACTGGAGAAGAAGTAACTTCTGTACCCACAACGGCCGAGGGAGCCGATAGAGTATTGACAGATGCCGGCTCTGGTTGATGATAGGTAGGCCCAATATAATGCGGTGACGTTTGTCCTTCTTTGAGAGTTCGAACCACAGCATTATGAACAGTATTGGACAACACATTAGAATGATTAATCAAAGCATGATTTACTGCAGAATTAACCATCTCTTGAAGTTTACCAGGATTGGAGTCAAAGGTAACCTACCGAGGCAACGACAAATCTTGCTTCTGGATGACTTGTCCACTCTTGTTCAGGCTAAACGATTTCAGACAAAGCTGCCTGTATTCTTCTACGGCCTTTTCCATAGCCTGCCTCTGCTCTTCCTTAAGATCTTCTTCTGATACCGCGATAATGTTCCCCGCATCGATCTCGGAATTGAACATATTGATCGGATTGGTTTGTCCCATTAGGCGTGCCAAAAGATGTGTTGATGCAAAAGTGGATCTACAAACACAAAGGGCTAATACCCGAATCGATATCCAAGGCGTGCCAGTCAATTTGACCTGTTAATCAACAAGGATGAAGATACGAGCACTTTGGTCCTGACAACAACGATACGCCCGGAAGTCATGGCCAAGAGGTACTCACGCGGAACTCGAGGATCACCGAAGGTCGCACTGAAGCGATGCAGCTCGTCGAATCAATAAGAACTCGTAAAGAGAAAATAATGCAAATTGACGAAGTCGCCGAAAAGTAAGTAGATGCAAATGGGAGTAAAAATTGGTTTTGATATTGATTGATATATCTAATTACATTGCCTCTCACTCCATATTTATACCCTGATCTAAAGAGACACAACCAAACACAACTAGGACACCAAGCCCATATCTAAGGAAACACGTGACTCTTACATGAATCATACTCTAACAAATATAGAAAAGGAAATCAACTCCTATCTATTTCCCTGTCCGCCTTAATTACGATGGAAATCTCACCGTCCTCCTTCCAATCGGCATACCCCCTGTTTCATCGGCAGTAGTCCTCAAGTCTTCCTTCATCAGCATACTCCTTGTTTCATCGGCAGTAGTCCTCAAGTCTTCCTTCATCGGCATACTCCCTGTTTCATCGGCAGTAGTCTTCAAGCCTCCCTTCATCGGCATCGACAATGACACCTTCAACCTCATCGGCAACGCCCGAGTCTAAATTAACCTCTCCATCGACCATCACCAGCTATCGGCAACCATCTTTACAAGCTGGCTTTCATCAGCTATCAAGTATACAGTAACTTTCCCCTTGCTGATTAGTCCACTCCGATCATTTTGACACGTGCAAAAAATGGTGTCAACACAAGGCCCACGGCGTTTCGGCCGGAAGCTTGATAGTGAAGACGGCGGGAAGCATCCGGGAGAGGCTTACCGGAAGGCACGTCGGAGAGCCACTTGCGCGTGGGGAAGGTCCGAGGCTATCCACGGAGTTACCCGACCGGAAGCTTGGCCCTTGCGAGGGATTTCTTGCAAGAGGCTCCAACGAGGACTAGGGAAAGCATGCGCGCTACATCGGTAAAAATACTAGAGTCGTCGATGGGAGTTTGCATATCTCTACCTTGCTCTTTAACTTCTGCATTTACATTATTTGTATTACTCCTTTTACGGTAGAGATAGCAACATACTAACAAAACCATAGTTGCATATTTAGATAGTTTATCTATTGCATAAGTTTTGATAGGGTTAGAAAAAGAGGCCATAGTTTAGCTTACAAGTAAACTTAATTTCCATTGAAACTCTGATCACGTGTTTTATTCCACTGTCGTAATTATCTTGTTTATTATTTTGATGTTTTAATAAAGTGATGTAAAAAAATATCTAAGAATGTTGTAAGCTTTATCCTCTTATAATCCTGACGGAAAAATGAGGATTTTTAAGTTGTCCCTTAGGGTGTGCTCGACAGAACCACATAGTTTAGTGTCTTCATTTGGGTACTTAGTATCTAATAGAAGACAAGTACCCTTGAGAGGCATTAGATTAGGCGGTTCTGCCACAAGATTTCCCACCATAATCATCAATGGATAGACTAGTCGTTTGACACGTCGACAACTGACTTTTTGCTGACTTCAATCAGATATTAGAACTACAAATTTTTATTTATAGATCCACAAAGAAAGTCACAAAACTCGATATTTAACTGTATCAATGCATGGATATTATGAAATTAGAGTTACTATGTATTTATAAGTAAATATTTATGTGGTTTGCAACAGAGAAAAAATTCTATTAAGATTGTGTTTTATATTTGACATGCTTAATATGACATTGCCATCATAAAATAATAAATTATAGCTTTAAAATTTTATATAGAAAGGGTTCATTTTCCATAAATGTTCGATTGTTTTTTTTCTCTTGTAGTGCTATAAAAATCCACATTAGTCTATAGAATGTTGATATGTACTCTCTTCATTTTGTTTAATATAAGATAGTGCATGCATGTAAAGGTTCAAAAATCAGTCATGTATTTAAAATATAGATATGCATAATGTACCTTTGTTACAACAAAAATTATTTTTATGATTTTATTGATACGAGTATTAACCTCATAGGGAATACTACTATCATATGACTCTTTGTGTATAAGATTATATACTCTCTTCATATTGGTAATTCAAGTCGTTTTTGACAGCGACACTGTTTTCAAAGCATAACTTTGACTTCTTATTTTTATAAAAATATTTATTGAAAAATGATATATGTATATTTTTATGAAAGTATTTTTCAAGACAAACCTATTAATATAGTTTTCACATTTCCAAACTCAACAACTTAATAGTTATTCATGATTTATGTTCCCGATGTTTGACCCAAAACTCGTCCAAAACAACTTGAATTACCAGTATAGAGGGATACATTGTAGTAAGTCAAAATGTCAAGTTGTAGAATGTGTTGGTACTTATATTTTCGATAGAAGGAAGCAATATAAAAGACGCAGTTACCTTCCTAGGGATTGAGTAGTTCGACTTCAAGTAAATGTTTTTTTTTCTGTTATATATTTATTTATTAAAAATAAAAAGTGAATTCTTCGTCCTGGGTGGACCTGCCGTGTGCGCGTAGCAGTGTAGCACTTGTTACAGTGTGCGAGCGAGTACGAGGGAGCCAGCTAACCCCAGGGCTTTTCGGCTCTTCCTTGTTCTGTAACAATTCCTACTAGTTCGAGAAGAAGCACCAGTTCGATTGTTCGAGCCAGGTGTCTCCTCCCAGGGCCGGACAAGCGTGCCAACACCTGCTGGCCCGCTGGTAGAGAGGGCATCTGGACGCGGACGCGGCAAAGAGTAACGTAACTGGACGGGACTTCCAGCTGAGGCCCGCTCGACGAACTCCTGACCCACGACGTGGGCGGCAGCTCCCAAGATATTTCCGCTTCCCAACTCACAAGACGCTGCTGGTACGTGAGTGTGACGACCCGAGAATACGGGCTCAGCGGCTCGTCCTCCGTCCATGTTTCCGTCCGTCGCCATGGGCCACAGCTTCATCCCGACCGCCCCGCAGACTGGGTCACTCTTAATTTCCATCACACTTCAGGCGATGCCGGTAACAGGCAACAACCGTGTCTACGTTCGGTAATTGTAGGAGAAAAAAAAAGATGACACTTTTGAGTTCTGACTAAAAGATCAGAACCCATGTTCGTTGAGCTCGAGCTCCATGGCATAGGCATCCCACAAAATTTCACTTTTTGATGTAGAAGAGGGTGACCCGCGAATTCTAAAAGATGCCGCCATGGGCAACCAATTGCCAAGCTAATTGAAAAACAAAGATATACCAAATAAATAGTCTATGTCAAACACAATTAGTAGTAAAGGAATTTTTTTTAACAAAATATCTGGAAAATTAATAGGTTCATCTTCAAACGAAATGGGAAGGAAAAAAACATAAACTACTCTTGCAAGATGTGCATTTAAATTTTTCTTAGTGGGCTCTAATACCTACTCCTCAGACCGAAAGAGTTTTAGAACCTATAGACAATCCAATCAACTAGCTTGTAGCTAATCTAGAAAGGTAAATGTCACACAAGATAAACACACACTTTTGAGATGGACATTATAATTTGATACTGTAATCTTTCCTAGTCCTTTGATCTTGCCTTTACCATAATCACCAAATATTATGCTCTCAAATTCATCACTATCACTTGAATCAATTGAGTTGAACATCCTTTGATATATATATATATATATATATATATATATAGGGAGAGGCTATTCAGTAGCCGGCTACAAAATAAGTTATTCTGTAGCCACCTTCATTTACTATAATTTTATATACTAATTTACCATAATGTCAATACATATTTACGATAGTTGGGTTACTATAACACATGGAGATATTTACCATAACGTTATATTAAACCACTTAGTAAGGAGTTACTATAATCTCGTAAATTAACATAATAATTATCATAACTCAAAAGTGGCTACAGAATAAGTTATTCTGTAGCCAGCTACAGGATAGTAGTTCTATATATATATATATATATATATATATATATATATATATATATATATATATATAGGGAGAGGCTATTCAGCAGCCGGCTACAAAATAAGTTATTCTGTAGCCACCTCTATTTACCATAATTTTATATACTAATTTACCATAATGTCAATACATATTTACGATAGTTGGGTTACTATAACACATGGGAATATTTACCATAACGTTATAGTAAACCACTTAGTAAGGAGTTACTGTAAATCTCGTAAATTAACATAGTAATTATCGTAACTCAAAGTGGCTACAGAATAAGTTATTCTGCAGCCAGCTATAGGATAGTAGTTCTATATATATATATATATATATATATATATATATATATATATATATATATATATATATATATATATATATATATATATTGAGCGCACCCGCTATCCAAGCACCTAATGCATTCCTCAGACCTTGTAGTTTATCTACAAAAGAAGATCAATTCTTTTTAGGTACTCAAACTTGTTTCTATCCTCCAAGGTTAGTGACTAAACTTTTTGTCACCTAAATGGATTTCTTCTTCGAGCCTACAACTGGTGCACCAACAAACTTAGCATAAATACTATTTGTGCCTTTGAAAAGTAAATAGCAAGAATCAAACTTAATTAAGGATAGGGTGTTAATCGGTTGTTGCAATGTTGCCCTAAGTGCCTAACTTGCTTGCACTTTTTGCAAAACCGACTATTGCTCCTCACAAATTGTGTTTTGAGTAACAAGGGCCACTTTACCTTTCTTGGGAGTATAGACAAGACCCTTGTTAAGGGTGAACCTTTGACTCATTTTAGCAAGCGGGCCTCACCGCCTTAAGCCTTGACTAATGCATGAGTGAGCACCTCCTTTTTGAGTGCCTTATTTTATACAATGAGGGATGAATCACAAGTGAATCCATCACCCAAAGGGGTTGCTTTTGCTAGTGCTACAAGAGGTGTTAGGAGCAACAACAATAGAAGCATAGAAAGATTCGTCAATAATACGCAAGTCACTCTTACGCTTGCTATTTCAATAGGCTCCTTCCTTTGAGAAAGGAGAGATGAGTGAGCTTCTCTGAACCCCTCATGAGCCTCAATCAATAAGCAGCTAAATGCTCCTCAAAGGTTTGCTCAAGAGCTTTGTGTCTCTTGTGCAACTCCTTGAATTCCTCTCTCTTCTTGTTCATGAGACGACGAGTCTCTTGCAATAGCTCCATGAGTTCCTCCTTTGAAGGCTCCTCATCCTCACTATCACTCTCATCATATTGTACCTTAGGGTCCTTGGCCATGAAGCATGATAAGAGAGCGTCAAAAATAGAAACAGTGGCAGAGTGATGAGGACATGGCACCTTCGGATACGAACAATGATTATAAGGTGCGCTCGTTCCTACATTTACATAGTGGCTTTGGTTATAATTCACTTGGTTCCACATGTACATGTCACTATTTGATTATAGGTTCAAATGTGTTTCATAATGGAAGTTCATCAAAGTTAAACTTTTGGTTCGTCGGTAGCCCGACAGTGCCTCATTGGGAAGGCCATAACTCATCCATCCGGAGTGCGATCGAGGTCAATGCGCACTTGATGGAAAGCTTGTTTGATAAGCTTTCAAATAGATCTGGTTCCATCTCAATATCACATCAACAAGGCCTCCAAATCATCAATATATTCTGTCGCTATTTCTGGCAGGAGCTACACTATCGTCATGGGCTTGTTAGACATCCTTGGGACCCAGGCCCAAGTTGGAGCACGCCCCAAGAAGATGGAGAACACCTAAGAGATGGCCTTGGACGTCCTCCTCCTTGGCCACCACCTTAGGAGGCCAGCAAGGACGTCCAAGCCAAGCCAGAGGCCCAGTCCAATCCGAGTTCGAGTCTGCCTCGGCCATCAGGACCAGTCTGCAATAAAACGGACGCCCCGAACACATCTGAACTCCGTTTTCGATGATCCACATATGGATGGAAAGATAATTTGATAAGCAAGCCAATACAAGTGGTTTCACATCAAAACCTCTTCAGAATCAACAGGAATCGTCGAAACAAGTCAGCATCCAGAATCTGTCAGGGTGCTGCGACACCTTCTTTTGGGCCGTTGGGCCTTATAACGTGTTGGGACACCTTTAGGACGTGAAGAGGGATCCTTGAACGTCCCTTAGGCTATATAATCAGTAGCCACCACCTACTTTAGGGTTTGGGGGTTTTGCTTAGATTATTCTATCAAGAAACAGTTTCGTCGTTCTTCGGTTTGTGAGACCCCAACTCGTGAGATTAATCATTCATCTGCAATTTGGTTGCTTTCTTTCTCGTTCTTGCTTGTGTTCTTCGTTGCGCAGGCAGGGATTAGCTTTCTTGGCGAGGTCAACCTAGTCCGTGACTTGGTTGATAACCAGAGGAGCTGTGGTGCTAAGATTGCAGGGTTCGATCTTTCGATCTGAAGCCGGATCGGTGTGTCATTCTCCGCCACAACGATAGTTACCATCACCTGACGGAAGATCGGGATCCCCGTCTCCATTAAGTGGTAATCAGAGCTAAGGTATACCGTCAGGTTCACTTTTATTCCCTAGTTTAAGAGTTTCGCATTCGTCCTATAGTCTAGTGCCATACTTTTATTTCCTATCCTAGAACCTTCCGCGCCATAGCCTTTGCATATTTCAGTTTCAGAGTTCGCTTTGTTGAGTTTATGTCCTAGGTCAAAGTCTTATTACTGGTTTAGATTGTGTTCTTTTCTAGTTTGTGTTGATCCCTTGACCCGCCGCTATTCCGTATCACCATCGGTTTACATCTTGTGTCCACTAAATTCCTGATTCGAGCAGCTTCCTTAAAACAGTCATAACTTTTGTATCCGAACTCGAAACGGGGAAAATTTTATATCTACGGAGAACGCCAGAAAATTTTAGATCTATTTCATCCTAGCATAGCTGGGTTTGCAAAAATTAGATTTGCGAAATTTGATTAGAAAAATTGAGTTTCTGAGCCCACAAGTTTTGGTATGCTTTTTAGAGCACAGTCCTAATTTTCTATAGGCCACATCTTTTATTCAATTGAGCTCAAATTTTTTATGGTTTATTCTTGTGTGCTCCTTGCTGAGAAAAAAATATCAAAAGAGCAAAAGCAAGAAAAAAGATTGGACAAAAAAA
>NC_089595.1:69792145-69818232 GCF_019320115.1 Miscanthus floridulus | reverse complement strand
GGCCACGCCGGACGAATTGAAAAGGACTTTGTGAAGAGAGAAAAAGATGGAAGAGATAAAGCTAGAAAGAAAAAGATCCACACCGTTGGTTTTCAATGAAATCTAATAGATATATAGATCAGTTAAATCTGACGATGATAATATATATATATATATATATATATATATATATATATATATATATATATATATATATATATATATATATATATATATATATATATATATATATATATATAGAACTACTATCCTGTAGCTGGCTACAGAATAACTTATTCTGTAGCCACTTTGAGTTATGATAATTACTATGTTAATTTATGAGATTATAGTAACTCCTTACTAAGTGGTTTAATATAACGTTATGGTAAATATTCCCATGTGTTATAGTAACCCAACTATCGTAAATATGTATTGACATTATGGTAAATTAGTATATAAAATTATAGTAAATGGAGGTGGCTACAGAATAACTTATTTTGTAGCCGGCTACTGAATAGCCTCTCCATATATATATATATATATATATATATATATATATATATATATATATATATCTCAAATTAGCAATTCCCAAATTTTAAAAGTTATAAAAACCAGCACAACACAAACGTACTGTATGTTTCAAACCACCAACGTCCAACGCCGCACTACACTAGTCACTAGGGATAAAAACGGATCGGATACGAACGGATATCACCGATATTACATTTATTTTCATATTTTTGTCTGGATTCGAATTCGAATACGGATATTATCAACTATGTCGGATAGGATATGATTGTATATCGACATCATAAATATGCGATTTGAGTATTCGGATACGGATACGATATCGAATATTGAATATCCAAACTCAGAAACGGGACAGATCTTAACCTCTCTAAACGAATTCCGTTTTAAATACGGTTGAAAAATACGCGTTTGCTCACGGGCTCGGAGCGAAGCGGACATCACTGCGCTGTGCGCTGCGCACTTCTTTTTCCTCGCAAGCCGCGAGCGCCGTCTGCCCCAACTCGACCATCTCACCATCCCACATTCCCACCCGTGCGCGTCGGCGGCGGGCGGCACTCAGAAGCAGCAGCGCGAGAACCCTAGCCTGTGCTCAGCCTCACCGGAGTGGCCGCAATGGCTGCGGGCGGCGATGCGTGAGGGCGTGCGGGTGCGGCATGGGGAAGGAGGAGGGCGAGGGGCTGCAGCAGCGGGAGCAGCCGACGCCGGCGGAGGGAGGGGCAGGGGGAAGCGGCGGAGGAGGAAGAGGAGGGCGGTGTAGCGGTGGGTGCTGCGGGGCCGTGCGGCCGCAATGCGCGGCCGCGCTGCTGCTCGGCGCCGCTGTGGCGCTCTCCGCGCTCTTCCTGCTGCCGCCCTTCGTGGGGCGCGGTGGCCGCGCGGCGGTGCGGGATCCGTACGCCGCGTTCGCAGGTCAGCCCGCATTGCGGGATCTCGCGCGCCTTGCTTCAATCTTCCGCCGTGATTTTAAAATCTCTTTCGTCGTACGGACTCCACGGTCAGTGACTTAGCGATTGACTTGCTTAGTTTTCAGCTCAATGGTTCTTGCAGATTGGCGAAGCTGCAAAGTTCGCTTCTTTAGATGGCAACTTGACCGAATTCGACGAATTTTTCAGTTGCGTTTCCTGTTTCCTTTCGGGAGCAACTTGGCCACTTCCCGTGCTCTTTTGTCACTTTCGTAGATACGCTGTTATTAGTTAGTGCGTGCCTGCTAGATTCTGGCTCAATATTTCAGCTTCCAACTCAAATGGATTCACGTGGTTCGATTCGGTGTGTGCTGTTAGATTAGGTGCAGTATAGCTGTTCAAGTGCTGTTCTTGATATATAGCTTACAGGGTAGGAAATACTTGGCCAACTTATGATTGTAGCTAGTGGATATCCCTGGATGCATGCTGTGTTTCCATATTCGCTTTTACCATGTTAGCATTTCCTCACATGGTGCTGTTTGGAGATTTTTGTGCGGATTGCCAGTTTGGGTTGGGGCACCCATTCTATTTTCAGGTGGTCTTAGTGGTGCTTCTGGTGTATGGCTTTCGGTTGGCTGTTGTGAACTAAAAGGAACTTCAAGGGTTTAACTGTTGTCAAACTGAATGATTAATTTTTCCGTGCGCTCAGAAGACGAAGAGAGGTAAGCGTGTGAAAGAAAAACAAAGGGGGAGGTTTATGCAAAATACAAACATAAACGATGGGGTATGGACCTCTAGTGAATCACTTAAAAATTTTAGGGACCAAAAAATGCAGTTTGAGAGTTGATAGACCTAATAGACCTAATAGACCTCTAATGCATTTTACTCTTTTTTTCCTCTACTAGAATTCCGTGGAGCAATTTTTTCTTGTGTGCTCGGAAAAAATAAATCAATTTCTTGGTCGGTGCCACTGATAGAAATAGTACTTTAAATTTTCTTTTGGATATGTTGGACTCACAAGATCCTGACAAAACTTGCCGCGCAATTCTTTGGCGAAAACTTCCAAAATAGAAAAGGTAACACTTCTATTGAATGGTGGTGTTAGAAGACCCGACAAAAATTGCCGAGATAGAGAACACAATACTTTGTTGAATGGTGATGTTTGAAGGCCCCGACAAAAAATGCCATGGTAGAGAACACAATACTTTGTTTAATGGTGATGTCAGAAGGTCTTGACAAAATTTGCCGCGATAGACAAGTCATTGCATGTGGAATTCTGATGTTAGAAGACACTGACAAGTACTTTCTTGATAGGGTAGCACAGCACTTCAAATGGTGATGTTACAAGTTGTTGAAAAAATGGTTTGTAAGAGAAAAATCGTATCCATCTGATAATCCGATGATGATAAGTGGCATGTACTCTTGGGAGTGACTAATGCTTAGAGGAGTATGAGTTCAGGGTGTAAGTATATGCAAATTCTACATAGAACTGCCTTATGAAAGTAAATTACCAGTTTCAGAAACACCTTCTGTATTAGATTGTCCCTGCAGTTTATAACTATTGAACCCAAGACCCAGGGTCAACAAACAACAGGGTCCTTACTCTTATTTGTGATATTGGATGTTGTATGAGTAGGGCCCTGTTTGGATCCCAGGGCTAAAAATTAACCCATCTTGTGATAACATAGGCTAATTGTTAACCACCAACATTAGCTCTTATTAGCCGAAAATTGGCCCATGTTTAACCCTCCTATTTGGCATCTAAAAATAGAGGCTAATTGTTAGCTTCCTGGATCCAAACAGACCCTAGGGATGCAAATGAGTGTACCCAATGGGTAGTTATGGGGCACCATAGATGATTTGTATCCCATTTTCTTGCTTTGAAGTCTGGATTGGTTCATCTGGATGAATTTATGTTGAACCAATGATCCAGAGAAATCAAAACCTGCTTCCCTATGTATGGGACCCATCAAAATCGTTTTGATCATAAAATAGGAAAGCTGATATTTACTATTTTATTACATGTTTATTTTTCCGATAAAGGGAGATTTATTAAAACTCAAAGAATATTACATCAAGGTAATACAACATTCTTGAGAATCCTTCTTGCTTCTGCACGGCAAGATGCACATCGCCTACATTAAGTCACACCGACAAACTATTAACTATCAATCACACATAGGGTGGTGGTTTTGATGCTTGGCTTGGATGACCACTAACAATCATCAATGTCGACAAGACTTCAATCTTCCGCGTGTATACAAAGCTATGAATTGTTTTCAAGCATTTATTAGTTTCATGGTGCAAGATACCATTCTAGTTTCACCTTTAGTGTGGGCTGCACCTGTGATAAACAGACAAGAACATACCTAGTGCTCCCAGAGGTTCATGCACTCATGCGATCCTGATGCACAATTGCATCTCTAAAAAAAATCCAACCAAAATTTTATAACATTGTGATGATGTGCATCATTCCTCTGCAAAAGTTGAAATTGAAACTCAACCTACACACCTAGTGACAAAAAAAGATAAAACAGTTGTGAATAGTAATGGGCAACCGTTACTCTTCTTATAAGCAATCTATTATTATTTAGATGTTGAATTCACATTTTTGTTATTCGATGTATACATTGAGTTTTGATTTAAAATTTTGCAAATGCTTAGATGCACATTGTGCCAACATCATAACATTTTTGTTATGCATTTTTAGAGGTTCAACCGTGCATCAGGGCCACACGAGTGTCTAATCCACAGAGAGAACTATCTCTATTCTCAAATATAACTTCTAAAATTAGATCCATATAGATACCAGATGTACCTGTCTGAAGAACACGTATCTTGTAGCTTCATCAGTTGACAAATGATAGCATTTTTTCGCTGTTGAAGTCATGCTCTTTTTGCAGCTGATATTGTGGCAAGCTTTATGCTACAGAAGACAGTTTCTGAGTTGAGTGAAAGTACATCTAAGCTTGAATTCAACATCTATGAGGAAGTTAGCATTCCTAATTCAACTGTAAGGCACAATGATGTACACTATTTATATTCTTCTTGTCACACAGTGTGTCCAATTTTCTATGATGTTGATCCCCCAATTATTGTAGAGGTGACCATAAATTTTCTACAACCATTAGGCGCATCGAACTGGACTTATGTGATCTTCGCCATTGTACCTTATCCAGTACACTCAACTATATCACCAACTTGGTTGAGCATTCTTAGATCTTCTTTTATGTCCTTGGTTGTGGAGCAGTCGACACTCCACCTGACAGAGTCTCTATTTGGGACCTCTTCAAATTTTGAGGTGTTTAAGTTCCCTGGAGGAATTACCATTATCCCTCCACAGGCTGCATTTCTTCTTCAGAAACCCTATGCATCTTTCAACTTCACTCTGAACTTCCCAATCTACAAAGTACAGGAGAAAATAAATGAGTTGAAAGACCCAATGAAGTCTGGACTACGTCTCAATCCCTATGAGGTTAGTGTCTGTTAAGTTAAATTTTTTGTTTTAGCATTTTTACTATTATCACGGTTATCTCAATAATATATTATGGGTATTGTATGTCTTTTTTGCCACCAAAATTGTTATAGGACTGTATCTTAATGGTTTCAATGCTTGCTTCTTGTTACATGTTTTTATTGGATTCCTGATCTTAAGTGAACCATACAATCAATTTCATGACCTGATGGGCATGCAATTGTCATAAGCAAGCATGCATGTTCCTTGTACTTATGAGTAACTGGGCATTGATGGAGTACAATTTATCTCATTTTGTCCTATCGTGAATCAGGTGTGCCCTTGATAATATAAACCACCTATCGTGAATTGGGTGTGCCCTTGATAATATAAACCACTGCGAATTTGTGGTCTAAGTGGGAGCACTTGTGCATATATAAAATCACAGGAGAACATGCAAGCATAGATTATATGGACTGCAAGATGGTTGTCTAACTTTGTACTCCTGCAATAATGAGTGTGCTAGGTTAAATACAAAGAATGGGTGCCAATAATTATTATCGTATAATTGCTGGATAGGATGCTTTTGTGCTGCGTATCCATATAGCCACCACTTTGCTGGTGACTGAACTGATACTGGTAGCCATTTAAAAAAGGAATCCTCAAACACTTTAAAAAAGAACAATGAAATAAGATATTGCTATATGTATTACAACGCATTGCACAGGCGAGGATAAGGCTTGCCACTGACACCCTTCCCCAGACCTTGCACAGAGCGGGAGCTCTCTGCACTGGGTACGTCCTTTTTTTCATATGTATTACAACTTACAAGGTGGTGGTGTAGTGCATTAGTGAGAACAATGAAATAAGATCATTGTTCTTTATTTGGTTTTCACATCCACTACTTGCCTTAAGACTAATCAGTAATGACTCTTATTTGTTGTACATTACAAAATTTGGGATGGTTCTACAAAGCCATACCAGGGCAATGTCTCTATTAGATTTTGTTCATATTTACTCAACTGAGTAGTCCTTTCCTGTACTTTGCAGAACCTCTACATCAAAATGACGAATTCAAAAGGTTCAACAGTTGCTCCTCCAACAATTGTTCAGGCCTCCATTGTTCTTGAAGTTGGGAATAACCAGCCATCCCTTCCAAGGATGAAGCAGTTGGCCCAAACAATTGCTAATTCGTCGTCAGGAAACTAGGGACTGAATCACACTGTGTTTGGTAGAGTAAAACAGATAAGCCTTTCGTCTTATCTTAGACATTCCTTGCACAGCGAGTGTGGGGGTACGACCCCGGATATTCACGGCAGACTACATGGGCTGCGCTGTCAGGGGCGGTCTAGCCCACAAGATGAAGACCTACGGTGCACGGCACTGCTCGGCGTGTACCGTAAGGCATCAAGAGCGATATCCTAAAGATACTATGAGATCTGTTAGGATACGTTCGATTCCATGATTCCTGTAATCTGTTATTATTTTTCGGTTATTTCTTAGATCCAACCGACTTGTAACTCTGCCCCTCAGGCTATATAAGGCGGGCAGAGACCCCCTCAAAACACACGTAATATCATACGATAGCCAATACAAATCAACAGACCATAGGAGTAGTGTATTATGTCGTGCTGACGGTCCGAATCTGTCAAACTCTTGTGTCTCTGTTGCCTTTTTGTTCTTAATTACGCGCACCACTGTTGATCAATCTACCTTTGTGGGATACCCATTGGAGGACTGCCGAGCATCTTTTGTCGATAGTTGGCATGCTAGGTAGGGGTGTGCGTGATGTTTCTATGACGAACAAGATGATACGTTTTGCAGGCTCTTTGTCCTCTCCAAAGCTCGGTCAGATCTTTACGGTTGGATCGATCTCCTGAGTCATCAATGCTGATGGAGATGAAGAGATCATCGAGCCGGTGCAGATCGATTCTGCGCCGACCACACCAGCACCTACAACGGCAGATCCGATCTTGGAACCGCTTTCGAGGTTGTCTTCACCAACAACTTGCTGTCTGCTCCCCCGATACACGAGGAAGCAGAGCGACGACGATGATCTGATCGCATCCATCGATCAGGTTGGCCAGAAACTCGCTGACTTCCTCTCCATCGCGGAATCAGCTCTGACCACTCTGTTCAGCGCCGATCACCCTCCGATCCCGATTTATCGGAGGCTGATTAGAAAACTTTAGGGGTTATGGCCGTCATCCATCAAGATGCCCTAAGGGGCAAATTCGTCGACCAGGTGGGAGATATCTATCCTCTCGTTGACTCGATAGCCGACCAGATCTCGCCAACTGTCAATATGCTGCAAATTGGCCGACACCCCAAAGCATCCCTCCACACCATCCTGGAGGAAAATCCAGACTCTGAGTCTCAGGGCTCTACAGAGACGGTTGCCGAAACCGCCGCCGTCCAACCTCCTTTCCCACCCTTCCGAGGAGGCGGGATTTTTAATGTTAGCGTTGACAGCCCACCACGGGATGGAGAAACTGACGAGGACCGCGTAGCTCATGTCAATAGAAACACCAACCGTGTGTAGCGCCGAGCGAATGAAGCCGCCATTGTGCTAGCCGAGGCTGCTCGCAGCGGAGAACAGCTCGACTCGCAAGGGAGGCCACGCTCGCTCTGCCGCAACCTCGATGACGAATTCATCTGTGTCGATGGCCACGATGTCTACAAGACCCCAAGTGCCAACTTGGCCATGACTGCTAATGAGCTCGCTCGGCTCGAGCAAACGCTAGAGGTCGCTAAGGTCGTCGTAATGCTCAAAGCCGCGCACTGTCAGGTCAACGAGATCTGCTAGGATCAAGGACCTTCCTACTCGACAAGCTCAAATCGCCGATCCGCCGCACTAAGATCCAATCGCCGCTCCTGCAGAAGCCATTTCGCCGATCAACATCGCGATGATGGACAACCCCTCCAGGAGGGAGCTAGGGGGAACCGCATCAACTACCCTCGCCAACACAACTAGGAAGTCGATCAAGACGTCCGAGCACACATCAACAACCTCTGGGATGCACGACGTCATATCGATGGGCGCCGCTTCTCTCGCCACGAAGAGGAAGTACGCCGGCGTCAAGAATACGAGCAAGAGTTCGGTAATCCGGATGCAACCCTCCAGCCACTTAACGCCGGCAATGCTGCAGATCCTGATGGTGATGATCTCGAAGGGCCTCGAGCATTCACGAGAGCACTCCGAACACTCTAGTGGCCCTGTGGTTCCAAAATCACTGGGGTCGAGCCCTACGAGGGGTGGATGAACCCCACACAGTGGCTACAGGCTTATGCCACCGCTGTGCGCGCCGTCGAGGGAGATACCAGTGTCATGGCGAACTATCTTCCCATCATGCTTACGCCAACCATGATGAACTGGCTCATGAGCCTTGCCCCAGATTCCATCGGATCTTGGGAGCAGTTGAAGAAAGTCTTCACCAACAACTATATGGCTACATGTACTCAGGCGGACACCAAGCACGATCTGAATCGCATCTATCCGAAATCATCCGAGCTCCTCCGTAGCTACATTAGACGTCTTTTCGAGATGAGGAATTCTATTCCTAATATCACGAAAGCGAAAGTCATCACCGCCTTTGTCTGAGGACTCCATCACCGTGACCTCCACTCCAAATTCAATCGTAAGCCGCCAAAGGGGATTGGCGAGATGATCATGACTGTCGATCAGTACGCCGACGCTGAAGAGGCCGAAGTTTGCTTCAACGAGGATGCGGGCACTCACCGCCCAACCCACCACAGCGACGAGCGCCCTGACAAAC
Organism: Miscanthus floridulus; assembly: GCF_019320115.1. Taxonomy (NCBI): domain Eukaryota; kingdom Viridiplantae; phylum Streptophyta; class Magnoliopsida; order Poales; family Poaceae; genus Miscanthus; species Miscanthus floridulus. The sequence continues at coordinate 69,809,590 of NC_089595.1, read as the reverse complement.
GACGCCACGGTGACCGCCGCTACGACAATCGCGGCCATCATCAGGACAGTGGTCGCGATTGGCCAGAAGGGTCCAAAGCTGGTCAGTATCGCCGTCATCGACCAGACAACATCGTTGCCACCATTGATGAACCCTGCGCCAAGCATAACTATGATGAGCAGTACAAGAAGATCCTCGAAGGATTGTGCCCCTCCACAAGAACAGCAAGCACAAGATGAAGGGCTGCCTTGGCTTGGCTAAGGATTGCCAGACCAAAAAGAAGGATGACGACAACGACGACGGAGCCAAAGGTCGCCGACCACCTAGGGACAACAACAACGCCTTCCAGGATCACAACAAAGTGGTCGCCACTATCTTCGGGGGCCTCGTCGCTACTGAGAGCAGAAGAGATCGAAAGCTCACCGCCCGCCGGGTGCTCGCCGTCGATACACAAGATGTTGTCGCCAACCCTAGCTATTGCCCCTAGTCTGAGGTCCCTATTACCTTTAGTAGAGCCGACCAGTGGGTGGACATCCCTTACATAGGGCGTTTCTCCCTCGTTCTTGATGCAACCGTTAAGAAAGTACTCTTCAGGAAAGTACTCATCGACGGTGGAAGTGCTCTGAATCTCCTCTTCGCTGGAGCCCTAAAGGAGTTGGGCCTTGGAATAGAAGACCTCACTCCCTCTGACTCCTCCTTTTGGGGGGTGGTACCTAGCAGGGCATCCAAACCGCTTGGAGAGATCACCCTCCTGGTACAATTTGGCACGGCTAGTAACTTTCATGTCGAGCACATCAACTTCTACGTCACCGACTTCAACACCGCCTACCATGCCATACTTGGTCGACCGGCTCTGGCCAAGTTCATGGTCGTACCACACTACGCCTATCTGGTACTGAAGATGCCTTCGCCTGTAGGAGTTCTGGCTCTGCGGGCCAACCTCTCCATCGCCTACGCCTATGAAACAGAGAGTCTCTCCCTCACCGAAGCCACCGACCTCTTCATCCAGATGGCCAGCATGGTCAATGACACCAAGACGGTGCCCACTGACAACCTGGAGATCCCAGAGCTGGAGCCTCCACGTGCCTTCGCCAAGTCTAAGGAAATGAAGGAGGTCGGCCTCGGCCTCGATGACCCCACCAAGACTATCAAGATTGGGGCTCATCTCGACCCCAAATAGGAAAGCGCGCTCGTCTTCTTCCTATGTGCCAACGCTGACGTGTTTGCTTGGAAACCTACAGACATGCCGGGGGTACCACGGGAGAAGATTGAGCACTCCTTGAATATCTCGCCAACCGCCAAACCGATCAAGCAAAAACTTCGACGATTCGTGTAGACAAGAAGGAGGCTATTGGGTAGAAATAAAATGGCTCCTAGCAGTCGGATTTATTAAAGAAGTGTATCATCCTGAGTGGCTGGCAAACCTAGTCCTTGTTCAAAAGAGGAATAAAGAATGGAGAATGTGCGTTAATTACATCGATCTCAACAAACACTGCCCTAAAGACCCTTTTAGTCTACCTCGGATAGACGAGGTTGTAGACTCCATCGCTGGCTGTGAACTCTTCTCCTTCCTCGACTGTTACTCCGGCTATCACCAGATATCCCTCAAAGAGGACGACTAGATCAAAACATCGTTCATCATGCCTTTTGGTGCGTATTGCTACACCACCATGTCTTTCGAACTCAAAATGTTGGGGCGACCTACCAAAGGACCATCTAGATATGCCTTGGCCAACAGATAGGCCGCAACGTCGAAGCTTACATCGATGATGTGGTTGTCAAATCCAAAACCACCGACAATCTTATCACCGACCTCGAAGAAACATTCGTCAACCTAAAAAGATACCGATGGAAGTTGAACCCTTCAAAGTGCATCTTTGGAGTTTCATCTGGCATACTCCTGGGCTAAATTGTCAATGCCCGTGGCATCGAACCCAACCCCGACAAGATCTCCGCCATTATCAATATGAAATGACCAACCTACATAAAGGATATACAGAAGCTCACAGGGTGCATGGCTGTTCGCAGCCGCTTTATATCATGCCTCCGCGAAAAGGGACTACCGTTCTTCAAACTACTCAAGGCCTCCGAGCGCTTCTCCTGGTCGGAGGAGGCTGATTTGGCCTTCGAGCAGCTCAAGTTGTTTCTAACGAAGCCTCCGATCATGACGGCACCCCAACTAGACGAAACCCTATTGATCTACATCGCCACCACTTCTCGCGTCGTTAGCACAGCTATCGTCATCGAGCGCGAGGAGGTCGGGCACGCCTATAAGGTGCAATGTCTGGTCTACTTCATCAGTGAGGTTCTTAATGAGTCGAAAACTCGTTACCCTTAGGTTCAGAAGTTGTTGTACGTCATCCTGGTCACGTCGCGCAAGCTCCACCATTACTTCGAATACTACAAGATCATCGTGGTCACCAAGTTCCCTCTAGGGGATATCCTTCGCAACAAAGAGGCCAATGGCCACATCATCAAGTGGGCAATCGAGCTCGGCACTTATTCCATAGAATTCAGAAGTAGGCCGACCATTAAGTCGCTGGTGTTGGCCGATTTCGTCGCTGAGTGGACCGAGATCCAAGAGCCCATCCTTGCTGCTTGCCCCGACCACTGGGTGATGTATTTCAATGGCGCCCTCAACATCAACGGTGTTAGTGCTGGCATTTTATTCATTACTCCAACTAAGGACAAGCTCTGTTACGTCCTCTGAATTCATTTTTCAGCCTCCAACAACGCCGCGGAGTATGAAGCATGTCTCCACGGACTTCGTATAGCCGTCGAGCTCGGCATAAAATGCCTCATGGTATACGGAGACTCCGCACTGGTCATCAACCAAGTCAATAAAGATTGGTCCTACTCTAGTGGGAAGATGGACACATACTACGCTGAGATTAGGAAACTCGAAGGAAAGTTCTACGGTATCGAGTACCACCATGTGATACGAGATCAAAATCAGCTCGCCAACCACCTATCTAAGATAGGCTCTTCTCACGTCGCGATTCTATCTAGGGTCTTCGTTCAAGACCTCTTTACGCCGTCTATTAAGGAAGAGAAGGAAGTTCAAGAAACCCCCCACCCCCCGCTGAGCAGCTGGTACTTGCAGTACCTTCGTCGGTCGTAGATTGGAGGGAACAGTTCATCAAGTACCTCACCAGTACTGAAACTAACCGCCTGATCCGTCGTAGCAAGCATTATGTGCTGGTAGATGGGAACTTGATGAGGAAAAGCGCCAAGGAGGGGATATTGTAGAAATGCATCACCCAAGAAGAGGGTGTAAAACTACCCCTTGAAATACACTCTGGCTCCTGTGGCAATCACACGGCCTCCAGAAACCTGGTCGGCAAAGCTTTCCAAGCTGGTTTTTACTAGCCCACGGCCATCTTTGACGTAGAAGACCTCGTCCAATGTTGTGAAGGATGTCAGTTTTTCGCCAAGCAAATACACGTGCTTGCACAGGAATTGCAAACTATCCTAGCTTCTTGGCCTTTTGCATGCTGGGGACTGGACATGATTGGGCCTTTCAAGCCCGCGCCAGGCGGTTTTCAGTACGTATACGTCGCCATTGACAAGTTCTCCAAGTGGATCGAATACAAGCCGCTGGTTTTGGCTACTGCAAAGAAGGCAGTTGAGCTCTTCGAAGATATAATCCATAGATTCGGTCTCCCGAATAGCATTATCACCAACCTCGGAACTACATTCACTGGTCACCATTTTTGGGACTTCTACGAAGACTGATGCATCTTCGTCAAATACGTCTCTGTTGCCCATCCTAGAGCCAACGACTAGGTCAAATGGGCAAACGGCATGATCCTCGATGCCCTCAAAAAGAGACTATACTAGAAAGAGGAAAAGCATCCAGACAGATGGCTCAAAGAGCTCCCAACTGTGGTCTAGGGACTGCGCACTCAAGCTAGTTGCAACACCGGTGTCTCTCCATATTTTTTGGTCTATGGCTCAGAGGCTGTACTTCCCGCAGACATTGGCTTCCAAGCTACTCCTTAACAAACTCTGACAATTATACATGATCTCCATAAACGCTCTGCCCCGTTTCTCCCTACTAAAATATCTCTAAGATATTTAACCAACCATCGAGCAGCACACGTTCCACTCTTTGTTCTTTATAGAAAACCCTGCCTCTGATCTCTCCCTACATGTGCTACGGGCTCCAGTGCTCTGTGTTATGGGTGGTCGGTTGTGGTTCCTCGGTCACGTCTGTTCCTCCTACATGTGCACAGACTCCAGTGCTCGACGTTATGAAATACGGGCTAGCTAAGGCCAAGAGCTCAGTAACGAACTAACTGCTTAGACACTACTTATACCATGTATAAATGTGTTAGGGTTAACAATACATCTATTTTTTACCGAAAGTGCTAGCAAGCCGCATAAACATGCATACAACATCTACTTACAACATTTATACAAATACATAAATGTTTGTTTATGCCCTCGCACATTTAACTCTCCTCTCTAGTTGTTCCATATAGGTTCCTCTCCATTTGGGTTATTGCACTTGGCCCTCACCGTCTACCTCGCCCAATAGATCGACATCGCTGGCCAGCTTCTTCGCCACGTCCTCCACCTCATCCTTTAGCTGCTCCTGCTTCGTCGCACCCATTCCTCTGGCGAATCCGACCCCTATCGCTTGAAGATTGATGGCAGGGTAATGAGACCGGACCACCGCTAGGGCATGCATCATGACGGAGACAGCGGTGTCTCGGTTGAAGCCTTTGAAGTTCTCCCACGCTGCCTTGCACTTGTCATTGATGGCGTCTGGACAGGGCGGCCTATCGTCGGGCTAAGGAGCTACCTCCAAGTCAATACAGTCGAGCACCGGCCTGACTCTGGCCACCATGGCGTCAAGTTTTCCTCTCTGGGTTCTTGCCTCTAGCTCCAGCACTTCGAACTGCGCCTTGGTCCTTCGATGGTATTCTGCAGACACCAAATGGATCCGTCAAACAAAGAAATCGTTTCAGCAACAACTCCAACTATGAATTACTCACCATCTAGATCCTTGGCCAGTTTCTCCGCTCACCCAGATGCCTTCTTCTCCTCTTGGAGTTGACCAACGACTTCTCGCAACCGGCCGAGCTCTGCATCTTGCTCTACAAACATAATGGTCGACAGCAACATAAAGACTGTTCGGCAATGCAGAGCAAATTCACCGATCCGTAGTACCTTTCTTCTGCTCGGAGATGCCTTTCAGCTGCTCAGAGGTGTGCCCTAGCTGCTCGAAGATGCTGTTCAGCTGCTCGGAGGTGCGCTCCAGCTGCTCGGAGATGGTCTTCCACTGCCCGGACACGATGCCCTTTTGGTACTCCACGTCCTTCGCATTTGATTTAGCAAGGTCCCTTTCACGCTGGGCCCTCTGGACGTTTTTCTCCATCAGTTTCACCGCCTCCTTTAGCTTCTCGTTCTCCTCGGTGAGAGGCTCCATCCTCTCGATCAACTGTTGTCTTTGTACATTAGTTCGTGCTATGCCCTGCAAAGCACCAAGATTATAAAAAGACCATATTCTCCAACGCCAAAGACGACACTGCTGATGCAATACTAACCTCAATTTGCTTCATAGCTGGGGAAAGGGTGGACTGTAACCTCTTCACCTCCCTGGTGGTGTCCTCCTCTTCCATGACCACAACTTCATCACCTTGCTTGCGGAGGATGCGGATGGCTTGAGGTCATGATTCTTCACACTCAATCTCCTCGACCTCATCCTCTTCCTCCACAGCCGGTGGCACTACCCAGGGGCTCGGTGGCCGCATACAGTGACCGACCACGCCTTGCGGCATCTTAGGGCACGCCGCTTGCTCCTCCGATGCCGCCGGCCTCTGCGCCCCAAACTCTGGCACGACATCGGTAGCTCTCGCTCTCGCCTCTGAAGATTCGACGGCTCTCGCCATTGCTCCCGATATCTCCATTGAGTCATCCGCCGTTCTCGCCAACCGCTCTCCGCTTCCAACTCCATCAACAATGGTGGTCAACTCCTCCGTAGACCGACGAGCACCCAGGGACTCTAGGACGGAGTCTGCCCGCAATGTCTTCGCACGGGGAACAGCCTCCGGCTACTCACCAGTCTGGCCTGAAGGATTCAGATCCTCCATGCGCCCTGTTCTACATTAGATTAGCTCATCGGTCACCGCAACTATAAACATTGGACAGCTATCGATCCCAAGGCAAAGATACTTACACATCAGCTTTTCGGTACACGGTTTTGAACCGATGTTGCCTCTCTGAGCACCCAGGCACTACTCTAGGGTCAACCCGCGTGGCCTAGGCTGGAGGTCTTGCGGCCTCCACTATCGGTGTCTTCTCCGCCTGCTGCTCGGGGACTCCTTCCCCTCCCTCCAGTTGCACCTCCGCACACGTGTTGCGCGACGATGCTTTAGTGCTCAGAAGGGGAGCTACTAGAGCCTCATCATCGTCCAACCACTTGGATATCGCCGCGCTCTGCATCCGAGTGGTCCGATCACCACCAAGTGAGATGCCAACCGGCTTGTGGGGAGCTACATCCATCGTTCTTCTCTTCTTTCAGGCCGGCTCATCATTCGCTGCCCTTTTCCCTCGAACCTTCTCTAATACCGAGGGGGACTCTCCTTCTAACCAGCACCTCCGGCTCCGGATTCGGATGAGGCACTGACAGAACTTTCCTCCAGCTGAGTGGTTGGCCTGGCGTCTACTGCTTTTGGCCAATTGCTCCTCGGCATGCCCGAGAAGTACGCCGCCCGTTCCTACAATTGGATCTTTCCATAAGCGAATCAATCCACTGCTCGGCACCGACACGGGATAAAAAGCACCAGGAACAACAGTCGAGATTTTTACTTAAGGAGGTGGGTTTGTGCACTTGAAGGCTTTTGGCTGCCCTAGCATGCTGAATGGCATGTTTGGAGCGAATAGTTTAGCGGCCCATCATAGCACAGCCTCCTTAGGCAGTCTCTCTGTCCTCTCCCTAGTGCCGTCAGTATCTCCCTTGAAGTCAAAGCCTGGATGAGCCCTCTTCTTGCAGGGCTAGACACGACGCACTATGAAGCTCACTGACACCACCACTCTGTTCATCTTCATGCATCTTATTAGCTCGAGGAGCTCCTTCACCTGCTCTATATCAGCATTGGTTGGTTTTTCCGACCAGCTCCTCTAGTTATCCAAAATATGGTCAACATCGCATCGGATGGTAGGATGACTCTGCTTCATGTAGAACCATCTGGCATTCCACCCCTTTAGTGAGGTATTCAACTGCACAGTAATGTATTCACCTGCCATCCCGTCGCAGAGCTACAGATACACACCGCCGACCACTTTGGAACCGCCCCCTCCTTTTTTCTTTAGCCAGAAAAGGTGTCGAAAGAGATTGAAATAGGGGAAGAATGCCAAGATAGACCTCGCAGAAGTGGATTGAAAGCATCTAGGCCCCTAATTGGGTTTTGGTGATTAATGACAATACAAGATTACTATGACTAATGTGTGTTTTGCAGAGGTAATTAAGTTAGGTCATAGTAATGGAGATCAATTGGGCAATCAAGGTGGTCATGCCCCTACGATGGAAATCATTTTTGTTTTCAAAGGATGGATGACAAGGTTAAGGATGACTAGTTCTAAGTGTCGATTGGAGTTGGAGAGACACTTAGAGTAGTTTAGGACTTTGTTTTTCCTTTGGCCGTACTATTAAGGGGGGTATGGACGGGTAGCTTGACCTAGATGAGTCTAGTGAGTTAGGTATGGTGCACACTTGTCAAAACTAGCGCTAGGTAGCTCCTACATATGCCTAAGACCCTTTGGAGTGAACTTCATTCACATATGATCGAGTGTTGGAAGTGAATGGAGGGTCAAATGCTGACCAGACGCTGGCTCCGGTCGGACCGGACGCTGGCTACAGGGTCCGGTCAGTTCATTTGATCAAGGAGATTGCGTCTGGCGCGACCGGACGCTGAGTGGTCGAGTGACCGGATGCTGAGGGCCAGCGACCGGCCGACTCTAGTAAGGTTCTAGAAGAGTAAATCTACGACCAGATGCGTCTGGTCAGTACTGACCGGACCCTAGGTGACCAGACCCTAGGGGTTCAGCGTCCGGTCAAGTACAGTAAGGTTCCAGTGAGGGTTAAATGCGATTGGACGCATCTGGTCAGTGATGATCGGACCCTGCCAGTGTTCGGTCAACACTAAAACACTGGTGTGCAGGTTGAACTGACCGGAGCATCCGATCAACATGACTGGAGCGACCGGTCACCCCACAGAGGCACATAACGGTTCGTTTTTCAGCCCATGTTATAAATAGAAGCTCCACTCGTGTGTGGAGTTACTTTTGCTCATTCCAACAACTGAGAAACACGTTTGTGAGTGCCAAGAAGAGCAAGGTCCTAGTGAGGTGATTAAGATTTAAGAATCCAAGAGAGTAGCCTCATTAGTGAATCAAGAGTAGCAAAGTGTGCATCCACCGTTCTCATTAGGCTTCATGTGGTCAAGTGAGAGTTCGTGCTTGTTACTCTTGGTGATCGCCATCACCTAGATGGCTTAGTGGTGATTGGGAGCTTGGTGATCACCCGGCGGAGCTTGTGGGTGACCCAACTCAAGTTGTGAGTGGTTATGGGTGATTCACCACGACGGAGTGTCGAAGAATCAACCCGTAGAGAGCATTTGATCTTTGCGTGGATCAAGGGGGAGCTACACCCTTGCGCAGGTGCTCCAATGAGGACTAGTAGGGAGTGGCGACTCTCCGATACCTCGGCAAAACATCGCCGCTTTCCTCTCTCTCTATTTACTTTGAGTATTTACTTTGAGCATTTACTTTGAGCAATTCAATACTTGTTTTTACTTTCATAGAATTGCCATGCTAGAGTAAGTTTGGAACATATGTTGCAAGTCCTTTGTGAGTTAGATTAAGAGAAACACTTTTCTAGGCACAAGGGGTTAATTGGGCTAATCGTAGGATTTAATTATTGCAAGAAAATTTAGAATTAGCCCAATTCATCCCCCCCCTCTTGGGCATCTTGATCCTTTCAATTGGTATCGGAGCCTCGTGCTCATGTTTGTAAGCTTAATCGCTTAGAGCAAGATGTCTCACGGGGATGGACCTCCTCCTATCTTTGAGGGAGATGACTTTCCATATTGGAAAATCCACATGGAGGCGTACTTAGAAGCTCTAGACATTGGTATACTTAGAGCCGCCTCATAAGGCTTCCCAAAACCTCAGGATGCTACACACTTACAAGGTGATGAGGTTAATTATGAAAAGTGGAATGCAAAGGGTCGAAACACCATCTTTAGAGGCCTTTGCAAAGATGTGTTCAACCGCGTAAGGAACCACAAAGATGCCCATGCACTATGGTCGGACATTTGTGCGCTCTATGAGGAAACCAAGAGTGAGCGTGAGGAACGCTATCATCTTATAATTAAAAAGCTAAATTCATTTGAGATGCTTCCCAAAGAATGTGCTAATGAGATATATTCACGTTTGAATGTTCTTGTAGAGGAAGTCAATGGGCTTGGACTTACTCAAATGTCACCATCCGACGTTGTGAGAAAGATCTTGAGTGTCCTCCCCATTGATAAATATGGGTATATTATGACCGTGCTACACCAAGGTGATCTTTCCACCGCTACACCGACACAAATCTTGAGAAAGATCAATGCTCATGAGATGTACATGTACATCACGCCACAAGATGGCTCATCCTCTACCAAGAAGAAAGAGAAGGACTTAGCATTCAAAGCTAGCCAAGATAAGGGCAAAGCAAGACTTGAGTATGAGAGCTCAAGTGATGAAGAAGATGAAGATGAAGATCTTGCTCTCATGGTGAAGAAAGCCGCCAAAATGCTAAAGAAGCTAAACAAGAGTGGCATCAAGTTCAACGGCAAGAAGTTCTTCACAAGCTCTAGAAGAAAGTCAATCTCCGAAATGGATTGCTTCAATTGTGGTGAACTTGGTCATCTAGCACATCAATGCACTAAGCCTAAGAAAAACAAGTTCAAGAACAAGAACAAGGCAAGAAAGATGACTCAAGTAATGAAGATGAAGATGAGAAGAAGAAGAACAAGCCATACAAGAAGAGAGATGGCAAAAAGAGGGACTTCCACAAGAAGAAGAAGAGTGGAAAGGCCTACATCATCGGTGATTGGCTCACGGACATTGATTCATCTAGTGGATCATCCGATGATGATAGTGAAGATGAGAAGGTGGCCGCCATTGCTTTTGATCTTTCATCTTCACTACCACCATTGCCATCATCCTCTACACACCTATGCCTTATGGCCAAGGGTGAACGTAAGGTAACTAATAATGATGATAGTAGTGATGATGAGCAAGCTAGTGATGATGATAGCGATAGCGATGATGATGAATCACCTTCATATGATGATCTTGTCAAAATACTAAGACAATACACTAAGATCATTAGAAAGAGTAGAGCTAAAAATGAAAAGCTTGATGCTAAAAATGATTCACTTTTAGCAAAATGTGATACATTGGAAAAGGCTAATGTTGAGCTCAAAGAAACAAATGATACTATATCATCCAAACTCAAGGAGCTCAAATCTTCTAAGAAAGAGCTTAAAGATAAACATGATAAACTTGAGTGGGTGCATAATGAGCTCGTCACTAGCCACAACAAGCTAAAAGATGAATATACAACTCTAAAGATCAATTATGATACTCTTGTTATTGCTCAAGAATTTTTACCAAATGAGCCACATGATGCTACTAACCATGTTGTTAAGATTGATATAGCTACTTCATGTGATGATTTAATTGATGAGAGCATTGAGCAAGGATCTAGTGGCAAAGGCAAGCAAGTGGTTGAGTGCAATGACTATGATGAGTATGTCAAGCTCAAGAGTGATAATGAGAAGCTCAAGAAAGATCTTGAAGAGATCAAAAGCCACAACGCCATTGTGCTAGAAACTCTTGATCATGATGAAGAGTTAATCCTTGAGAATGAGAAGCTCAAAGAAGAAAACAAGAAGCTCAAGGAAGAGAAGAAAGATGATGCTCTAAAGGAAGAAAATAAGAAGCTCAAGTTGGAGAAAGAGCATCTCAAGATTGGGTTGAGCAAGTTTGCTAGAGGCAAGCACCTCCAAAGTGAGCTACTCATGAACACCGTTATGAAGATGGATAGAAGTGGTATTGGATATGTGGCAAGTGTAGAGAAGAAGAAGGCTCAAGTTCAACAACAACAATCAAAGCCAAAGCTAAAGCCAAAGAGATGTTTTGAGTGTGGACAAGAAGGCCACTTTGCTCATGAGTTCCAAACTCCACCGCCACAACCCTTGCCCAAGCATGCTAGACTCTTTGCCTTCAATGCTCACTACATACTTAGAAATGATTCTAGTGGAAAGATAAAAGTCATGTTCTTAGGACCCCCTAACAAGAATAGGCCTAAGAAGATTTGGGTGGCTAAGTCACTTATTGAGAAGGTGAAGGGCCCTCAACAAGTTTGGGTTACTAAAGCTTGAATCTCTTGTGTGTAGGTGAACTACAAGACCGGTGGAAGTCATTGGGTTATTAATAGTAGTTGCACTCAACATATGACCGGTGATCCTCGTATGTTCACCTCACTAGATGAAGAGGTAGATGGATAAGAGAGAATAACATTTGGAGATAACTCAAAGGGCAAGGTTAAAGGATTGGGTAAAGTGGCAATATCAAATGATCATTCCATCTCCAATGTGCTTTATGTTGCTTCATTAAGCTTCAACTTGCTATCCGTTGGACAATTGTATGATCTTGACTTCCAATGCTTGTTCACTGAAAAGGAGGTTGTTGTATCCAAGGTAGATGATAATCAAGTGATATTCAATGGATTTAGATACAACAACTTATATCTAGTGGACTTCACCTCCGAAGATGCAAATTTGAAGACTTGCCTATTCACCAAAACAACACTTGGGTGGCTATGGCATAGAAGACTTGCTCATGTTGGGATGAGCTCACTTAAGAAGCTTATGAAGAATGATTTGGTGAGAGGGTTGAAGGATGTGAAGTTTGAAAAGGACAAGCTTTGTAGTGCATGTCAAGCCGGCAAGCAAGTTGTAAATACCCATCCAACAAAAGCTTTCATGTCAACCACAAGAGTGCTAGAACTCCTTCACATTGATTTATTTGGACCAACAACATACAAGAGTTTGGGAGGAAATCTTTATTGTCTTGTGATTGTTGATGACTATTCAAGGTATACATGGGTATTCTTTCTTCACGATAAATCCGAAGTTGCATCTTGCTTCAAGAAGTTTGTCAAGAGAGCACAAAATGAATTTGAAGTGAAGCTCAAAAAGATAAGAAGTGACAATGGGAAAGAATTTGACAACACAAACATTGAAGCCTATTGTGATGAGGTTGGAATCAAACATGAAGTCTCCGCAACTTATACTCCTCAACAAAATGGTGTAGTTGAGAGGAAGAACCAGACATTGATCACTCTTGCAAGAACAATGCTTGATGAGTACAACACCCCCGAAGCTCTATGGGCGGAAGCAATCAACACCGCATGTTATGCATCCAACCGCCTATTCCTTTAAAAGTTCCTTGGCAAGACACCTTATGAGTTGCTCAACGGGAAGAAGCCGAACGTCTCCTTCTTTAGGGTGTTTGGTTGCAAATGCTACATCTACAAGAAGAGGCAACACCTAGGAAAGTTTCAAAGACGTTGTGATATTGGCTTTCTTGTTGGTTACTCATCAAAGTCCAAAGCATATAGAGTATTTAATCATGCCACCGGCTTGGTTGAAGAAACATATGATGTGAAATTTGATGAATCTAACGGCTCCCAAGGAGCATATGAGAATCTTGATGATGTAGGTGATGAACCATTGAGGGAGGCTATGAAGAACATTCTAGTTGGAGACATCAAGCCTAAAGATGATGTACAAGTGATTGATCCACCTTCTTCATCAAGTGTGCCACAAGATGATGAAAAAGATAGGAGAGTAGAAAATGAAGACACTCATGTCTCCCATGTACAAATGGTGGTACAAGCACAAGATGTTGATGCTCCACAACCTCCCCCTCAAGTGGTCAATAGAAGAAATACACCCCTACTTCAAGATCATTCACAAGATCTCATCATAGGGAGTCTATCAAAGGGTGTTATGACTCGATCTCAAAAACTTGCTTCATTTATTGCTCATCACTCTTTTGTCTCTTGCTATGAGCCTACCAAGGTAGAAGAAGCTCTTAAAGATCTAGATTGGATCAATGCCATACATGAAGAGTTGAATAACTTCACTTGCAATGAAGTTTGGACTCTTGAAGAGCGTCCAAAAGGTGCAAGAGTCATTGGAACAAAGTGGGTGTTCCGTAATAAGCAAGATGATCAAGGTGTCGTTGTGAGGAACAAGGCAAGACTAGTTGTAAAGGGGTTCTCCCAAGTTGAAGGTTTAGATTTTGGAGAGACCTTTGCACCGGTTGCAAGATTAGAAGCCATCTATATTCTACTTGCATATGCATCACATCATGAAATGAAACTATATCAAATGGATGTAAAAAGTGCATTTTTAAATGGCTTTATTAATGAACTAGTCTATGTTGATCAACCTCCCAGGTTTGAAGACCCTAGATATCCTAATCATGTTTATAGGTTGTCCAAGGCACAGCTTGGTATGAGCATCTTCGGGACTTCCTCATTGAGAAGGGCTTCACCATTGGGAAGGTCGACACCACACTATTCACCAAGAAGCTTGATGGGCATATCTTCATTTGTCAAGTATATGTTGATGATATCATCTTTGGATCATCAAATGAAGACTCATGCAAAGAATTTGGTGAATTGATGTCAAAGGAGTTTGAGATGTCAATGATTGGTGAGCTTACATTCTTTCTTGGTTTTCAAGTCAAGCAAATGAAAGAAGACATCTTTATCTCTCAAGAGAAATACACAAAAGATATTCTCAAGAGATTCAAGGTGGATGAATGTAAGCCAATCAAGACACCAATGCCTACCAATGGACATCTCGACCTAGATGAGGGAGGTAACCCGATTGATCAAACTCTCTACCGTTCCATGATTGGTAGTTTGTTATATTTAACCACATCTAGGTCCAACATCATGTTTAGTGTGTGTATGTGTGCTAGATTTCAAGCTAATCCTAAGGAAACACATTTAATTGCCGTAAAAAGAATCCTTAGGTATCTTAAGCACACACCAAGCATTGGTCTTTGGTATCCCAAAGGAGCTATATTTGAATTAGTTGGCTATTCCAATTTGGATTATGCCGGTTGCAAAGTTGATAGAAAAAGCACATCCGGAGGGTGCCATTTGCTTGGTAGATCACTTGTGTCTTGGTCCTCCAAGAAACAAAATAGTGTGGCTTTGTCCACCGCCGAAGCGGAATACATTGCCGCGGGTGCTTGTTGTGCATAAATATTATACATGAAACAAACTTTGCTAGACTATGGTGTAGTTCTAGAAAAGGTACCTCTTTTGTGTGACAATGAAAGTGCGGTAAAACTTGCAAATAATCCGGTTCAACACTCTCGCACCAAGCACATAGATATCCGCCATCACTTTCTAAGAGATCATGTTGCTAAAAATGATATATCACTAGAAGGTGTAAGAACCGAAGATCAATTAGTGGATATCTTCACTAAACCGCTAGATGAGGCTACATTTTGTAGATTGCGGAATAAGCTCAATGTGCTTGATTTTAGCAACTTCACTAAAAATTGAGCTTGTGTTGTCCCTTGCATTGCATTGTAATATACAACATGTTTAACACTTCATAATGCATATAGGGCTTGTCTAACATGGTTAAGATAACCGCCGAAAAGCGTGTGAAGAAGCTTAACCTTGGATCAAACTTGACAAGCAACTAGATTTACTTACAAGTATTGCATATGCATGAATGTTGTTTTGTCGTTTTGTTCCATTTGCCCTCTTATTGCCTATTTTCTTAAAAAGAATTATAGCCTAAGGCAAAATATTTTGAAAAATATAAGGGTTTGAGAGAGGTCACTCACATCAGTCCCAATTGGTGTTTATTTGGATCTTATTTGAGTTGGGACTTGATTGGGAACAGGCAGCACAGAGAAACATTGAAGATTTGCTGGAAAAGAGTGACTGGACGCTGCACCGGACTCTGCAGTCCAGTGTCCGGTCAGTTCACAGGTGGTGAACTCGCTGCGAAGGAGTGACCGGACTCTGTCTATCAGCGTCCGGTCAGAAGACGTCTCAGCGTCCGGTCGTGTGAAGAAGGCGAAGGCTAAGTTGACCGGACTCTGGCTGTGTCCGGTCGCGATTCCAGAGGAATTGGACCTCTCTAGAATCGATCGGACGCTGGGTGGTAGCGTCCGATCGCTACCACCGGAGCGTCCGGTCAGTAGATTTCGTGCAGCTTCAGAACTCTTTCTTTGATTCCTTTTTCTAATCCGCTGGGGGCCACTATATATTGTCGTGTGCTCTTGACCTAACCTATCCGCCGTCATCACCGTACGCCTGTGCCCCAAGCCAAACGCCGTCGTGCTTGCCCCTGCCCTAGCCGCTAGCCTGCGCGCACGTCGCCGCCAGCCCGCGTGCATGCCGTCGCCTGCTCTCGCGCTGCCAGCGTCTCCCAGTGCCACGCCGTGCCCTAGCCTCCACAAGCCTCACCAGCGCCGCCCTCCACGGAGCCAAGCTCCACCACAGCAGCATTGCCATTACACTTGCCCCAATCGCCGAGCTCGTGTCCTTCATCCTCTCAGCCATCGATTCACCGCTTGCATCACCAATCTTTGTCGAGTCGGAACTCTAACCCTAGCCGAGTCGGTGGTTCCCTGCGGGTTGCTTCTCTTCTTGGATCGCCGGTTCATCAGGTAGCAAGCCACTCGCTTCTATTCCGCATCTAAATTGCTTGCTCTCATAGGGTTTCGCATCTATTAGATATATTGTATTTACTTGTATATCCTTCTATTCCATCGTGTAGTGAGTCAGTGCCGTTGAGGTGTTAGTGGCAGTTGATAGTCAACTCGGAGCCAAGCTCGCGAGTATGGATCGAGGCCAAGCCTCAAAAGTGCCAGTGGACAGTTGATCTTGTCAGCGGCAGTGGTTCTAGTCAGATCAGATGGCTTGCACCAAGAATGTTGGTGGTGGTCCAGGAGATGATGATCGAAGGCCTCTGCCTTGCCTGTCTATAGGTCCTAAAGGCAAGGCGACGAAGAAGGTTGCATCAAAGAAGCGCAAGTACCCTGATGCAGAGACAACGAGAGCAGCGGCAGTTGTAGAGGCCGTAGAGCGTGTCGAGAGAGGAGGTGCCCACAGTGGAGTTGTCATTGCAGATCAGCCGCTTTCACCGGATGCTAGGGTTGGAATCGAGCTAGTTGAGCGCCTTCATGGTGGTGCACCTAGGACAGTCACAATTGTAGGAAGGCGTCATGCTATTGATGAGAGTCAGCCATATGGGGAGACAGTAGGTGCCACAGCAGACTCAGGAGCCTCAGCCAGCTCAGGAGACATAGGAGGGACAGCTGTCACAGCAGCCTCAGGAGGGTGAGCAGGACTAGCAGGCCGAGTAGGCCGAGGAGACCGAGCAGGCACCCTAGCCATAGCTATGCCGCTCTAGTCATACCCATGTTCTAGTCTCACCGAGGCTAGCTACTCAGCGTAGGGGTTCTTGACCACAGGGTCCGCCTCCAGTGACCCACCTTGACTTGAGGGCCACCACGGCCAAGCAGGTTCAACAACTGAGGTTTGTAGAGTTTGATGTATGGTTTCCTCCGAGGAGGGATGAGAGAGCATCTAAGGGATTCTACACACCGCTCTAGGAAGTCTTCTACAATGCATATCTGAACAGTGGGGCAGTTTTCAGATCTCAGCGGGTTTGCAGCATTGAGGCTATAGTCGCAGCAGCTGGAGAGCATATTCGCCCCTACCTTGCATATCTGCTGGGGCTGATAGATTTGATTGGATGGACTGGAGTATATGTTCCATCTTGGGTTCGTCAGTTTTATGCTTCTCTCTATATTGACCCGCACCATAGATATATTCACTTTGCATTCAGAGGCAGAGACTACCGACTAACGAGTTAGAGGGTCAGGGAGATACTGAGGCTATAGGAGCAGCCTATCAGGTTACATGAGGTTTGTTATGGACAGACAGAGCCTCCCAGGCATCCTCATGGTGGCAATGTGCCCCCTACGGACTTGGTTCGCCACTGCTTCAAGGAGCCTTTTGGCGAGGGCTCGCGTAGGAACCCCAGTGACCTTACTCCGACTGCTCAAGTACTAGAGGCTATTATGAGGAGGACACTGCTTCCTAGGATGGGATATAGAGAGGGCCTGACTCGTATCCAGCTATGGCTCCTCAATGCCTTGATGCAGTAGACAGTGTTCGATATTTGGGATCTTCTTCTGTCTGAGATGGAGGACACGATAGCTGAGGGCTTCAAGGGTCACAGGCAGCTACCCTATGCTCATTGGATCACGTTCATTATCCTCAAGGCAGTGACAGTCAGATCACCAGAGATGGTTGCAGAGTATAGAGGTGCCACCACCGAGTTTCCTGCCTATACATGG
>NC_089595.1:67894895-67918703 GCF_019320115.1 Miscanthus floridulus | reverse complement strand
GTCCTGCGTCTGATTGTATTGCTGTATGTAAATGAGATGATTTTTTAGAGGGGTCCCCTGCCCGCCTTATATAGTCTAGGGGTAGGGTTACAGATCTGGAAACTAATCCTAACCAGATACAATTGCCATAGGTGGCCGGATAAGGATTCCTATTCTAACCGACCAGGATCTTGATTAATCTCCAAGTCTGCCTTGATTCCTTGCGCGGGACTCCGAGCAGATCCTAGCCGTAAGGGTATAGGGGTTAATATCCCCACAACTAGTCCCCGAGCACCATGTATTATGTTGCGACACGTCATTTGATCTTCTTCGGCTAATGCGGTCTGTCTTCATGTCATCTTCAACTGGTTGAAACATTGACCAAGCAGATGTGCCAGTATTCTGGTCAGCATAGAGAGCAGTAGACCACGATTATAGCTGAAGATTTCGGTTGTCCAAAGAATGCATGGTGCTCTAAAGAAAAAAGAAAAAGATTTCTTTCTTGATCAAGTGTGCCCACTTGTATTTCTGAAAAGAAATGTAAGTGACCCTTGTACAGTAGTTATTGCCAACAGTTAGAGCGTAGGGGTCGATAAAATAAGCACATTCACCACAAAGTGAAGTGTGCCCACTTAGTCCCTGAGCCTGGTAGTAGGTGACGTAGGCATGTGGTGCCAGGGTCTAAAAAGAATTCCCAGTTTAGTTGAGAATCCAATCGTCGTACAAGCGATACGAGCTGCACCGGTAGGTGCATCGTACCAATGTAGTCCCTGAGCTTGCTAGAAGGCGAGGTATCAGCCTTGTAGCAAGGTCTAAGTGAGAAAAAATAAATGCCTCTCAACTGTATGTGAGTACAAATCACATGTAGCCGAGGAGAGCGGTCCCCGAGCAATGGTCAGAGAGTGGTCGGGGCAGTCCCCGAGCGCAACATGAGGAAAACGACGAATCCCTGCGAATAACCGTAGTTAGGACAGTCCCCAAACACAAAGGTAATCGAGACAGCCCCTGAGCACGATGGCGGTCGAGATAGTCCCGAGCACGAGAGTGGTCGGAACAGTCCCCCAAGCACGATGGTGGTCGGGACGGTCCCCGAGCACGAGGATAGCTGTGACAGTCCCCAAGCACGAGGGTGGTCAGGATAGTCCCCAAGCATAAAAAGTGTAGCAAAAAATCATATGCCACTTTTACTATTATTTTATGTATTTATTTATTTGTTCTGACAAGTCTGGCCTGACACATCTAGTCAAAAAAGTAGACGGGTATAGCACGTCATACTGCCTTTTTGTCTTGTCAAGCAAACAGTTGTGTGGCACCTGTCAGTAGGTGCGTCAGCGTGGGCCCTCCCACACTGGCAACGAAGAGGCGCATATATTGGCGTAGATCTCGAGGCTGTGAAAACAACCGTCTACGGCATGTGCGCACGTCCCCCCAAGAGTCCCGAGTAGACAAAATGGCATAACTCTGGGGTTAAATACGGTATATGATAGGTTAGTTACTATTTACTGAACCCCATTGTCATTCGCAACCGCAACTTTCGTCTTCCTCTCGCCAATCAATCCGCCGCCTCTTTGACTGCCACCTCTACTAATCCCCCGCTGCTGTTGAAGATCAGAGCACTCCCCGTTCACCAGCAAGGCCGGAGTGAGAGGCGGAAAATGAAAGGAAATGGCGAAAAGTGATGCGTAGAAGAAAACAGGGGTCGTGGCGAAGGAATGGTGGAAGTCAAAAAGCAACGAGCAGACCATTGAAGACCTCGTCACCATGGGGGTACTCCACAGTAAGGAGCTCGTAGGATGGCGTGCGCCGAAGGGCGAGGGGTACCCCGATCCACAACCAGGTGAGATCGTGGTGTTCGAGGATTTCTTTAAACGGGGATTTGGAGTTCCGATACATCCGTTTCTTCAGGGGCTCTGTCTTTACTATGAGATTGTGATTTGCAATCTGCATCCCAACTCGATCCTCCTTGTTGCCACTTTTATTCATCTATGCAAAGCGTATGGTGGCTTCCAGCCCCATTTTGATTTTTTCTGCCATCTTTTCTATCTGCAGAAGAAAGGAAGCGGTGGTTCGAAGATAGCCGGGGGTGTATACCTCAACCTCCATGATGGCATGAAAGCCCAGTACCTGCATTGCCCATGTAACACATTGCTCGATGACTGGTACAAAAAATGGTTCTACATCCGCGAAGAGCCTAACACGATTATGCTGTGCGACACGGGCTACATTCCAGAGAAGAAGACGAGCTGGTCTGAGAAGCCCGAGCATCTAGGATAGATCCCAGAAATATTTAGAATGATCCCATGGAAAAAACTGGATTGTCCAAACGTAGTCAAGAGTTTCATCAGCCGACAGGTCCAGCCCTGCCAGAGGAGGGTACATCCTGGCTATGAGTATCAAGGGAGCATAGACCCGACAAGGACAAGGCAGAGGGCGCTTAACAAAATTGAAGTCAAAGCTAGAATTGGCGAGCTATTTAACTTAGCCAATCCAAATTATGCCAGATTGAGCGACATCGAGCATGCTTTCAAGCTTTCCCGACCTCCCCCAAAGGTAACTCATCTTGCTGCGTACCCATAGTCTTATATTGTGGTAGGGTAAGTGGAAACTTACTGCGTTCACTCCCTTTTGTTACCCAGGTTAATGGTTAGGATAGAGCGACAGTGTTTGTGTCGCCACCCCCTAGAGTAGAGTGGCCACAAGGAGCTGATCCCACCACCCAGACCAGTGTTGAGATCGAGGATGAGGACGTCGACTAGGCGGTGCTCGGAGCTGGAGACGAGGCAGTGGCCAAAGCTGCTGGTAAGCGGCCGGCTACCCCCAAACAATCGAAGAAGAGATTATTAACCACCCTGCTCATTGGGGGAGCACTAAATATCAATGAGCCCGAGGAGGACCCGGAGGAGAACCCAGCCAGCAAGCGTCGGCAGGAGATTTCTACTTAGCTAGACGATGATGTAGAGGAGGGAGAAGATGCAGACACCTTTCAACATGTCCCTCAAAAAAGGAGGAAGCAACTAGAGTCGATGGAGCAAGGTGGGTCCTCCACGCCTATGGGACCCACATCGCCGACGACAGTGAAGGATGCAGCCGAGTCGACCTCGGGAGTACCTAGGCAAGGAACGTGACCGGCGATGGGAGCGACAACTCAACCGAGCACGCCACCGACTACTGTAACACGAAGGACAAGTGGCGGAGGGGTCGAGCACCAAGCCCTAGTGACAGTGCTGGATGTAGAGAGAGACCAGGAGTCACCCATACAGCACATGGAGCAAGTATGGCCGAAGAGACGCGCCTTCTCCACATCATTCCATGCTTCCAACATGTAAGTATTTGTAACCTTGATATAAGTTAGCAATTTGCATTTAATATGATTGCTTTCTGAACTTATCTCGGATGTACTAGCTCGGCGTCCATAGAAAGTTCGAACCAGCTAGCCAAAAGTGGTGTGGCGCCACCAATAACTACAGAGCAGACTACCCAGCAGCCGGCCACCAAGGAAGCCATAGTAGAAGATCCATTGGGACCTCAGCAAGCGAGCAGTCAGACAACAGTCCCCGAGTAGGTGGTCGAAGGACCAGCCGAGCCAAGCATGAGTGCTCTAAGCGCTAAACCTGCTGAGGGCAACACCTCAGCGTCGAGGGTAATAGAGCAGACCGAGGAGCAGTGGCCGGAGGTGAGAGCACAGACCACATTTACCAACGCTGTAGCTCATGGGAAGGCTGTGGTGATCATAGATGCTGCTGACGCCGGGCCAGCACCAGGACCCGAAGAAGAGCCCAAAGAGGACAAGGTGGAGGAGGTCCTAGGCCATCCGCAAGATTTGCGACAACATGTTTATGTGTCGTGTTGGTAGAACGACCAATGGGTTATCCATGAGGAAGTCCCGGAGGTCAAAGAAACCAAGAAAGTTGAACGGGCGGCGAAGCGGCTTGTTACGGAAGTGTAGGTAAGCTTCACTTCACCCGTTGGTCTTGCAATTTAGTTGTAGTTGTCTTACTTAGCTATCTGCACACAGGACTTAATGAAGACCGCAAGGTACCGCAAGAAATGCTTCGACCAGATCGAGGGGATCGTTGCAAACAACAAAGAGCTGACGGCGGAGGTGGACCGCTTGCGCCAGTGACTTGAAGTCGTCGATCATGAAAAGACGGTGCAAGATTCCTAGAACCAAAACCTGGTCATCTAGCTCAGTAATAAAGAGCAGGAAAGAACAAGTAAGTAGCCATTTTATCATACCGACTACTGACAAGTGCTGTTGCGTTGTTGGTAGTAACAGTTGTAGTGCAGGCTTAGAAGCTGAAGTGATCCATCGCCAAGAGGAGAACAGTCGTGTGGTCGTGGAGTGTGATCGCCTGAACGAGGACAACAGAAAACTAGCGTAAGACCAGTCGCAGCTCCAGGACCACACGACCAAGATGACAGAGGAGCTGAAAGGTAAGTTGTCCAACCGTCTTTGCTCATTTTTGTTGCCTACCATAGTTTGGCGTGGTCTAACATTTTAATATCATGTGCGGTTTGCAGTTATAAAAATCAATGCAAAGAAGCATATGGAGGCCATGATGAAAGACCGTGACGGCTAGAAGGCGCAATGCCAAGAGATCACCAAGGACCGTGACACCTGGAAAAGCCAGTGCCAGGAGGTGGCAAAGGGCATTTTGCCGGTCCTTAACCTCATCGATCCGGCGCTAGCAGAAGATGTGCCAAGGACGCCGTAGCTAGGATTGATCGAGAGATGCCAAAAGGCATGGGGATGGTTCTAGGAGTTCGTGAAGGAGGCAGGAGAGTACGCAGGTGCACATGTGCTAAGCATGGTACGTGCTCACTACCCCCTGATCGATCTCAAGCGCCTAGAGGCTGGATACCCAAAGGAGGTAGATCCAGACAAGGCCAAGGAGCTACGGATGACCCAGCTAGACTTGTCGGCAAAAATAATTGGTGATATTAACCTGTGTGGAGGTGCGACACCACCCGTACAAGGAACGCTGTCAACAAGTCAGCTAGGAGCGCCATCATTTTCAAGCCAACCGGCGAAGCCTATGGTCTCGACCAGCCAGGCATCGGCGGGGCCATCTTCTTTAGCTCAATCAATGCCAGAGTCCCCGAGACCCTTGCACGATGTTAGGCCTAGCGAGCAGTAGGCGCCGCGTGCCCCGACCAGCCAATAGTGTAGGCTATAGCTGTAGAAGAAGATGTAGTTGGGTTATTGTAAACTTGGACCTTTTCAGGCAAGCTTGTAATAACGTAACTGTATATCAACATAAGCTTGTTTGTTTGGTAGAAAACATGTTTAAGCTCAGATATCGTGTTGATGTAACTAAGTTAGAACATGTGGGCGTTCTATTTAGTTGTATCAGTTTAGTCGACATGTCATCCTGAAAGGTTTGTATGGCCCTGGTTTGTCTTGTGGTTAGAGTGTGAGGTGCGTATCTTGTGCACACGTAGGAACACACAAGTCAAACCAGAGAGCACCTGCCGATCACCCGTAGCGTAGAGAGTGGATCCCATGCACGCATTGGGAGGAACCGGAGACAGGGCCTACTCTAAGAACCCGAGAAGGAATGATGGTCGGTTTTAACTGGTAGAGTTAGAATAACAATAGACTTCGAAGTGACACATTAGAGTGGTCGGAGAAATCATAATAGCTTTATTGAAATAAATCAAAAGTACAAGAGGGGTACATATCTTAGTAGCTAAGCATAGAAACACCTAAGCTTGTTGATGTGCTAGGAATTGGGTATGTTTGTGCCATCTAGGCGAGCTAACCTGTAAGATGTAGGGCGTGTAACCTCCTTGATCATGAAGGGTCCTTCCCATGGGGTTGTGAGTTTGTGGACACCAGCCTGATTCGTCTTCCACTTTAGGACCAGGTCCTCGACCACAAAGAACTGCTCCTTGATGTTCTTGTTGTAGTACCTACGCAAAACAGCAAGGTATTTGGCTGTACGTACGCAAGAATCGAGCCACTTCTCTTCTGCACTATTCACTTCTAGCTCCCATACTTCATTGGCCTTGTCTTCATCGAAGTTCTCTACTCGTGCTGATCTGAAGGCTATATCTACTAGAAGCACTGCCTCAGTGCCATAAACCATAAAGTATGGTGATATGTCGGTATTGCGACTGGGCTAGGTTCTAAGACCCAAGACCACGGATGGTAACTCTTTGAGCCATCTTCCAGGAGCTTAGTCATTCTCTCTATACATCCTCTTCTTAAGTGCGTCCAGGATCATACCATTTGCCTGCTTGACCTGTCCATTAGCTCTAGGGTGTGCCACTGAGACGTATTTTACTACTATGCTCCTTTCATCACAGAAGTCCCAAAAAGCATTCCCGTTGAACTGAGTACCCAGATCAGTGATGATGCTATTGGGTATGCCGAAGCGGTGGATGACCTGGTTGAGGAATGCGACAGCCTTTTTTGAAGATGCCTTGACTAGGGGCATGTATTCTATCCACTTGGAGAATTTGTCGATCAGCACAAAGACGCATGTAAATTTTCCAAGGGCCGGTTTGAAAGGCCCGATCATATCTAGTCCCTAGCATGCGAAGGGCCAAGAGGCTGGTATAGTCTGAATCTCATGCGCCGATATGTGGATTCTCTTGGCAAAAAACTGACAACCTTCACAATGGCGGACTAGCTTCTCTGCATCAGCTACGGCTGATGGCCAATAGAACCCTGCTCGGAAAGCCTTCCTAACTAGCATTCTCGAGGCCGCGTGGTTGCCATAGGAGCCAGAGTGGATTTTGTCTAGGAGATGTTCACCATCCTCCTAGGTTATACACTTCATCAAGATTTCCTCCTTCGCGTTCTTGCGCCACAATTTGCCATTGACGAGTAGATACTGCTTACTGTGACGTATCAGGCGTTCATTTTCTGTCTGATCGGTGTAACCGCTACCATCTGTCAGGTACTTGATGAAAGGTACTCTCCAGTCGGGCTTCTTAGTGATCGGAGGTGGTTTGGTGGTGTTCGACGCCGGAACCATAGCCACCAATGTTTGGTCTGGAGGCTTGTCGACCGCGATATCTTCTTCT
This sequence comes from Miscanthus floridulus, assembly GCF_019320115.1. Classification (NCBI taxonomy): domain Eukaryota; kingdom Viridiplantae; phylum Streptophyta; class Magnoliopsida; order Poales; family Poaceae; genus Miscanthus; species Miscanthus floridulus. The sequence continues at coordinate 67,911,692 of NC_089595.1, read as the reverse complement.
TTAATGGAGGGCATGAGCAGGTCTTGAACAAATACGCCATGTGGGACTTTGGCTTAGGATGACCCTAACTTTGACAGCGCATCTGCTACTTGATTTTTGTCCCGGACCACATGTGTGTACTCAATGCCATAGAACTTGCCTTCCAGCTTTCTGATCGCTTTGTAGTATGCGTCCATCTTTTCACTGGTCGTATCCTAGTCCTTGTTGAGTTGGTTGATGACCAGAGCTGAGTCTTCGTAAACATAGAGATGCCTGACACCGAGCTCGACCACAATGCGTAGACCGTGTAGGCAAGCTTCATACTCAGCGGCATTATTAGATGCCGGGAAATAAATCCTAAGAACATATTAGAGCTGCTATTTGGATGGTGATACGAAAAGGACTCCTGCTCATGCGTCATCGATGTTGAGAGAGCCATCGAAGTACATCTTCCAATACTCGGCGGGCCCCTAAGAAGCAGGCGTGCTTAAGTCTATCCACTCAATGATGAAATCAACAAGTGCCTGAGACTTGATTGTAGTACGGCTTACAAATTCCAAGGAGAAAGGGCATAGCTCCATTGCCCATTTGACGATGTTCCCATTTGCATCCTTGTTGTGAATTATGTCTCCCAGAGGGTACTCGGTCATGACCACCACACCATATCCGTCGAAGTAGTGTTTCAACTTTCGAGATGTAATTAGTATGGCGTAGATCAGTTTCTGAATCTATGGGTACCTAGTCTTAGATTCACTGAGCACCTCATTGATGAAATAAATTGGTCGCTGTACCTTGTAGACGTGGTCGGGCTCATCGCACTCGACCACCATGGCAGTGGAGACCACTCGATTAGTTGCTGCAATGTAAAGCAGGAGGGTTTCGTCTTCTCTGGGAGCAGTGAGGACCGGAGGTGATGTAAGGAATTGTTTTAGCTATGTAAAGGCAGTGTCTGCTTCCTCTGACCACTCAAACTTCTCAGATGCTTTGAGCAGCTGGAAAAATGGTAGTCCTTTTTCGCCTAATCTGGATATGAAACGACTGAGGGCAGCCATGCATTCGGAAAGCTTCTGAACATCCTTCACCTTTTTGGGCGGCTTCATCTCCAAGACAGCTTTTACTTTCTCTGAGTTAGGGCGTATGCCGTCATGACTGACGACGTTGCCAAGCAGTATACCAAATGGAACACCAAAGATGCACTTCTTTGGGTTTAATTTCCATTGGAATGTGTTAAGGGCTGCAAAGGTACGTTCTAGGTTGTCGACAAGGGTGTATGCTTCCTTGGTTTTAACAATGACATTGTCAACATAAGCCTCGATGAGGTCGTCTTTTATCTCATCTTTGAGGCAGGCCTATATGGCGCATTGGTAGGTAGCCCCAGCATTTTTGAGCCCGAACAACATGGTCATGTAGCAGTAGGCGCCAAAGGGCATGATGAAGGATGTCTTGATCCGGTCGTCCTTTTTGAGAGCGATCTGGTGATAACCAGAGTAGCAATTAAGAAAGGAAAGTAGCTCACAACCGGTAGTTGAATCTACGACCTCGTCTATGCAGGGTAAGCCGAAGGGGTCTTTAGGGCAGTGTTTGTTGAGATCAGTGTAATCAATGTACATTCTCCATTCCTTATTCTTTTTGCGTACAAGAACTGGTTTGGCTAACCACTCTGTATGATACACTTCTTTGATAAATTTGGCTACTAAAAGCCATGTAACTTCTACCCTAATAGCCTCCTTTTTGTCGTGAGCAAACTATTGTAGCTTCTGCTTGATGGGTTTGGCCTTGCCATCGACATTTAAGGAGTGCTCGATCAAGTTCCGAGGTACACCGGGCATGTCAGTGGGTTTCCATGCGAACACACTCATGTTGCTCCTCAAGAACCTAACGAGCACGTCTTCCTATTTTGGATCCAGGTTGGCCCCGATAAGGGCCATTTTGCTAGGATCACCGTCGACCAACTGGATCTCTTTGTGCTCTTTGGACTTGATGTTCTTGTGTGGGGCCTCGAGCTCTGGGATCTCTAGGTGGTTGGCTGGGGTCTGCTTGGTGTCGAGCATGGTCTCGGCCATGCGAATAGAGAGGTCGTGAGCCTCTGCTATTTTGAAGCTATCATCCTCACGGGTTTAAGCTGCGTATACGTTGCCCCTGAGAGTTAGAACCCCCTTCTCAGTAGGCATCTTGAGCACCAAATACCTGTAGTGAGGTATGGCCATGAACTTGGTGAGCACTGGTCGGCCAAGGATAGCATGGTAGGTGCCTTCGAAGTCAGCAACCACGAAGTTGATGTAGTCGGTGCGGAAGTGATCTGGGGTATCAAATTGCACAGGTAGCATGATCTGCTCGAGAGGTGTGGAGCTCTATCCGGGGAGAACACCCTAGAACTGTGCCTCGTATGGCTTGAGATCAGCCTGGGTTATCTTCAGGGCTGGCAAACTGTTATTGAACAATATATCGATGGAACTGCTACTATCAATCAGCACTCTATCGAACTGAACCTTGTTGATACAAGGATCAAGAACCAGAGGAAAACGCCCTGGCTCAGGTATTGCAGCACATTGGTCCTTTCTGCTGAAGGAGATCTCGTGGTGAGACCAAGGAGGGAGCCATGGATTGGCGATGAGGTTGTCGACATTGGCCACGTTCAAGCAAGCGCGGGTGAGCAGCTTGCGCTCTCGTTTGGTCTTGATAGACACTCTACCCCCAATGATGGTGTGGACGCGGTCGGTTGGCTTGACGTACTTGTGATGGGGATTTGCGTCTTCATCATCGTTGTCCTTGTTACGCTGCTCCCCTATGTCGTTAGGCTTGTTGGATTTATCCAGAGCCTGTTGGCGCGTGTAGATGGATTTGAGAACACGGCAATTCTCCATGGTATGGTTTGACTTGGGATGAAGCTAGTAGGGTCCTTTCAATGCTTTGGCGTAGTCTTCTTTGTAGTTGCGACGTCCGCCACCTTTTTTAACGATGTTGACTTCGCTGTCATCTTCTCGAGCACGCTTGCCCCTGTAATCATCACGGCGATTACGTCGCTGATTACGCTAGTCGTGGTGGTCATGAGAATCATTGCGCTGGTTGTGACGATCAAAATTGTCATTCCGACCATGGTTGTTGCGGTAGTCATCGCGATGTGGGGGGTGGTCGGAGCATGGAACCCTTGCTGCTTCTTCGATGATTATCTTTTTAGCATCATCGGCGTCCGCATATTTTTAGCAGTAGCTAGGAGCGCTGTGACCGATTCAGGTCTTTTGTGGAGGAGCTTGTCCATTAGGGCATCGTGGAAGCGGAGACCAGTGATGAAAGCTTCGATTGCCTCATTATTGGAGATTGATGGGACCTTGATGCACATCTCCAAGAAGCATCAGACGTACTTGTGCAGTGGCTCATCTTTGCGATCTCAAATCCGCTACAGGTCATATTTGTTGCCGGGTTGTTCGCAAGTAGCAATGAAGTTGTCGATGAATGCTTGCTTGAGCTCTTGCCAAGAATCAAAGTAGTTCACCGGCAAGCTGACCAGCCATTGGTGGCCTACATGGCCAACGGCGACTAGGAAGTAATTAGACATGACGTGCTCGTCAGCCATGGCTGATCTGCACGTGGTTTCGTAGAGCATGACCCATAACTCAGGGTTCTCCTTACCATCGTACTTCTAGAGTTTTTCGAGCTTGAAGTTTTTTGGCCACATGACTTGGCGAAGGTGAGGAGTAAACTGCTTCAAACCCAGAGGGCCGTGGGTAGTATCATATTCCATACGGTGATAGCTTTCGTGGGATGCACGATCATTGGCTCTTTGGTTAATGCGATCGCATAGATCGCGTTCTCCGAGGTAATGGCAGAGATCGTTATTGCCATCACGGCGATCCTGATTGCCACCCTGGTTGACCCCGCGACTGTGGTTATCATGGTGATTGTCATGGTTGTCTCATAGATTATTGTCTCGGTTGTTGCGGCGGTTGTCGTCCCGATAGTCACGGTGGTTGTCGTCCCGACCACCATCATGACCACCGTTTCCGCCTTGACGGTTGTCTAGTGGGTCATTGTTGTGTGAGCCATGTTGGTTGGGTGGCTATGAGCAACTTGAGTACTAGCGGCTATGGCTTGATTTGACTAAGACGAACAGAGCTCGGGCTTGGTTGGCAATTTCTATGGTCTGGGCTATGGTAGCCGTCATGTAAGCTTGTACATCATCATGAATTGCCTAGACTTTCAGGGTATTGGGTAGTCGTTGCATTATCGCCATAGCAACAGCTACGTTGGCACTTGGAGTCCTGAAGACCTGCTTTTCCCCTACCCTATCAAAGGCATTGTTGATATCGCATGGCTAGAACCTTATGCGTTGTGCCTCCTCTTCTGCCTCGGCTTTGGCTTGTCTGCGATTAAACCGGTCAATATTGTGTGCTTCACGTGCTAGCCTTTCTTGTTATGTTTTGCCAACTGTCGGTGGTTCATCATTACTCACGACATTGATCAAGTCTCCTTGCCTTAGTGGGAAGGATGGGAATCATGGGAAACCCGGGGAGTGGTCTGGGATATCCAGATTGTATTCAACTTCTTCATTATCATGATGTTGAAGCTTAGTGTGGACGAAGCCAATAGATGCGGTGCTAGACGGGGAGCTTGAACCACCCTCTTGAACTATGTGGACCGATCCTTCTTGATATTCCTCAATCCAAACCATGTTGACGAAGTTGCGTGGCTTTGGCTGAGGTCGATGTATAAAACATAGATCCGAGCAGCGTTGTATATTGTACGTGTAGTTGTAAGCAGTGTTTTGTAGGCTGTAGGGCTGAGCCTAGTAATTCTCCATCAAGGCTTCGCACTTGGAGAGTCGAAGACCTATTGCGGGGGCTGGTCGGTGATGAACGGAGCGCCCTTCAGGAGTAGACGTGACCATGAGATCCGTACCGAGTCGTGTAGGATGACTGGCCCGAGCTGGTCGGGTAGATCTATTGTGGGTAGTGGTTACCTACTCGGTAGGTTGATTTTGAATCAAATCTACTAGAGCTAAGGTTTTAGCAAGCTTGGTGCTGACCCGATCGATGGAGTCGAGCAGGTCGGTGTTGTCGATCTGCCTCCCTTTGTAGCGAGGAAGCGAACGATGGGTGGTTGGCGTGGCTAAAGACGATGCTAGTGTAGCCAGAGCCAGATCCAACGTGGTCAGGGCCGTAGCTGATGCTGGTGAAGCAGTGGTCGATGCAGATTGGATCTACGCCTCCCCATGGTCATGGCGATGAAGTTGTTAGAGCCAGTGGTCTAGGTGATCTGGCCGATGGTGAACGTGAGGCCGTTCGGTGTAGCCATGGAACCGGGGATGATGACCATCTTGTTCGTCTGGAGAGCAGTACGCACACCCCCTACCTAGCGCACCACTGTCGATGAAATATGGTCGGCAGTCTACCTAGGGGTATGCCCAAGGTAGTAGATTATCGGTAGATAGGTGTGCAAGCTACGAACGAGATGGTGACGTAAGACAGACACGAGGTTTTATCTAGGTTTGGCCACCGTGAAGGCGTAATACCTACGTCCTACGTCTGATTGTATTGCTGTATGTAAATGAGATGATTTTTTAAAGGGGTCCCCTGCTCGCCTTATATAGTCTGGGGGGCAGGGTTACAGATCTAGAAACTAATCCTAACCAGTTACAATTGCCATAGGTGGCTGGATAAGGATTCCTATTCTAACCGACCAGGATCTTGATTGATCTCTAAGTCTGCCTTGATTCCTTGTGCGGGACTTCAAGCAGATCGGCTAGGCCACGCGTCGTCTTCTAGTGGACCGAACCTCCTGGTTCGGGCTGGCCCAATCCTAGCCATAAGGGTATAGGGGTTAATACCCCCATAATAACACATTGCAAAATCACATAAAACCACAAATTTCAATAATCATAACAAGATCCATATATAGTAGGATGATTTCAAACATAGTGCTTGTTCAGATTAAATCATAATATTTGTACATAACGATATGGCTCTAGAGAGCAAACACACAGTCCATACTAGAAAGAAAAATTCAAGAACTAGCTAGGATTCATAAAGTTCATTGCTTCTTCTTCCATCTAGGTTCGGCCACCGTGAAGGCGTAATACCTACGTCCTACGTCTGATTGTATTGCTGTATGTAAATGAGATGATTTTTTAAAGGGGTCCCCTGCTCGCCTTATATAGTCTGGGGGGTAGGGTTACAGATCTAGAAACTAATCCTAACCAGTTACAATTGCCATAGGTGGCCGGATAAGGATTCCTATTCTAACCGACCAGGATCTTGATTGATCTCCAAGTCTGCCTTGATTCCTTGTGCGGGACTCCGAGCAGATCGGCTGGGCCACGCGTCGTCTTCTAGTGGACCGAACCCCCTGGTTCGGGCCGGCCCAATCCTAGCCGTAAGGGTATAGGGGTTAATACCCCCACAATAACACATTGCAAAATCACATAAAACCACAAATTTCAATAATCATAACAAGATCCATATATAGTAGGATGATTTCAAACATAGTGCTTGTTCAGATTAAATCATAATATTTGTACATAACGATATGGCTCTAGAGAGCAAACACACAGTCCATACTAGAAAGAAAAATTCAAGAACTAGCTAGGATTCATAAAGTCCATTGCTTCTTCTTCCATTATTCTTTGTACACATCGATGTAGGAATTCAACCATTAATCATTTGAACCTGGAAAGAAAATGTAAGTTGTAAGATTACAAATTAGGCCACATATGTACAATGATGTAAGTTAAGAAAGCTAGTTTGAACATACAAACATCGAAGGCCAAGTAATTGAGACTCCTTTGGCTTGAGCATCACCAATATTGTTGCACCTAGGCCTAGGCCTCACTAATGGCTCATCTTTTGCTATAGCATGATCGATACGCACTTTGTAGAATTGACTTCTTGTCTTAACTCCACCAACAATGGTTTCTGGATTAGTGCTCAAGAGAGTTGCATAGGCCACATTAGCCTTATTAGGATATTTTGAAGTCATTAGTAGCACCATGGACCCAACCTACATTAATTTGACATAATCTCTTAGTGACCAACAACCCTTAGTTGTACATCAAGATCATGCAATTAGAACAAGTGTATTATGTTCATCTACCTTCATTACTGGAAGTTGTTTAGGTGCTTGACGCTTGTTGCATGTAACCTTGTCATGAGCCACCTCCTGGTGTGCAATGGTCGTAGTCTCTCCAGGCCCTCCATGATGACCCTTACACATATAAAATGAAGTATGAAATATTAAGACAAAAATTCCTCTATAAATACAGCAAAGTGTGGTTCATAGATACCTTTTGTTTCTTTGTTGTTTTACTTGTGGTGGACAAAAGTAGACTGCCATCATCACTATATTCAGACTCACATGTTTCTTTATTCTAGTAAAGAGAAAAAAGACAATAGCATGAGTTAATATAAAAAATCCTTTGTGAATAAAATAGTATTAAATTCACAAGAAAGTGACTTTACCAATTCATCCCTGTGTTCAAGGAATCCATCATTCTAGTTGGGTGCAACACAGTGAACTCTCTAAAAATTTGAAACAATATTAAAGCCAAAATACTAAATTAGGTGAAAACTTTGAAAATAGAGCAAATACCTTTCTTTTAGAAAGCACCGCTTGATTCTGAGAATTGTTATGATCACTCCTAGCACAATTTCCCTGAAAAAGAAATAAAGTTTGAGTAACACATTTCAATACAAAGTTACAAATTAAAATGTACATTGTTACCATTGTTGCTTCTTGGTCTCATGGTGCCTTTGATTCTTTTTTAGTTCTTCAATAACTTTGTCTTGCATTCTAGAATACTCTTTGAGTTGCCTTATTTCCTCCAACATGTGAGTCTCTACATCAAATGATGAGCCATCTAGTGAAACTATATTAATGGCCTTAAAATGGTGTGTTCTTCGACCATAAACTTGTTTAGGAACTGGAACCAATCCCATGCCATGCACTTGTCTAGATTTCTCTTCTCCCAACACCCGATGTAATGCATCACCTTCCCATGCAACTCCTCCCTCACTATTTTGTGCTAACTCTGGTTGTGTGTCTAGGAGATTTTCTAGTTCAACCTACAAGCAAGAAATCCGCACATTAGAAAACAAAAATAATTTTATATTTGCAAAAATTCTCATGTGCATGTAGCATACCACTGGTTCATTTATCCCTTTTCCCCTTTTTCTGTGAGTTGTGAGGTAAACCTTTGCTCTATGTGGCTATTTTTTTCAGGATCAGTTTGCCTCTGAAAAAATAGCAGTAAAGAAAAAGTAAGAAGAATCATATATAATTTTTTTTAAACAGAAGATGACTCACCATGTCCTCAGACCAATGAGCGTAACTCTTTGTACTGACTGTATGTGTTGTGTTCTTCATTTGACAACTTATTTTGTTCTTCTCACTTAGGGTCTACAAGAAAAGTAAATTAATAGATAATGAACCATTATACATATAAAAATCAATAATGGTATAGATAGTGATAGTAAAAAAAGCCAAATAGCATCAATAATGGTGCCTTACTTGTTCTTCACTGGACTTCCAATATTTTACTAGGGCCTTCCATTGATCTTCATCGATATCATCTGGACAATGCTTGTTCAAAACAGACTTTTTCTTCTTTGGATTAAATAGTGACTTTTTTTAATGTTGCCTTGTATTTTCTCCAATCTCTTCTAATTGATTTCAATATCCATTTCTCACATGAATGAGGATATAAGAACTTTGTCTAAAATAAGAAAGTCACTAATGAATGAATTTGACTTCATGACATGATAACAAGCATATATATACTTAATATTATAAAAACATTATGTCTTGTAAAATTTAGCTAACCTGGATGAATTGAATTATGGTTTCTGCATTGTTTTTCTTAACTTCTCTCCAATCTTTGGCACCAACAGGACAGTAACCACCATTTCTTGCTATGGTGCCCAAAAATTGTCCTAAAAGGCCACCTTCTTTTCCAATGGGTTGTCCAAGCATATTACATCTTACTACTATCCGATCTCTTCCAAGTAGATCCCAAACATGTGTTAAAACAGTCCCCTTTCATTTACTTCATCGCCATCACCTATTAAAAATAGAATGATAGTGATAGTAATTGGTTAAGAAGCAATCCATATGAATGAGATTGATCTAACTACATTTGTACCTGATGTGTTCTGGTTCTCATCATCATGCTGCTCAACCTCGTTAGCTTATAGTGCTTCAGTCAGCATTACATTTAATCCTTTCTTTTTCTTTGTACCTCCTCTTCCTGCTAAACAAATGTTGGGGACGTGAACACGTGTTTATAGTAAATATAATAAACAATATGTAATCTTTTTATTAAATAACTAGATATTTGTATTAGACTATCAAGATTGTATTTATTAAGTCACATACCACGGTGGGGTTGGATATGCTAATCTGGGATGAAAATAAATCATTGATAACTAACATGACTTGGAATAGTTGTCCTTGAATAATCAAATATACATAGAAAAGTAAATTATATGTTCATTCTAATACCTTTATTTTTTTTTTTGGTTTAGATTTGGATGGTTGTTTGTTGGACTTGGTAGGCGCTAAAGTGGCCAGTCTCTGCCTCGTCATAAATAAATTAACCGTCTTTTCGCTCTCACACTCGTTGAGCATTTCCATCACATCAGAATCTTGTTGTATTACAACCAAACTATCTTTTCACATAGGGCATAGCGAATTTATGAGAATACCATGTTTTGCCCTAATTGGACTTTTTTTCCTTCATGCAGTTCTCCGGTGATCATGGTAAAAGATATTTGATGAGCTATGTGGTTCTATAATTTTCACTAAGATTGACTTGCAAAGTGGCTACCACCAGATTAGAATGAAACTTGGAGATGACTGGAAAACTGCGTTTAAAACCAAATTTGGGTTGTATGAGTGGTTAGTTATGCCTTTTGGTTTGACAAATGCACCTAGCACTTTCATGCGCTTAATGAATGAGGTTTTAAGAGCTTTTATTGGTCATTTTATGGTAGTTTACTTTGATGATATATTAATTTACAGCAAGTCTTTTGATGAACATACGGATCACTTACGTGCTATTTTTAGTGCTTTACGTGATGCACATTTATTTGGTAACCTTGAGAAGTGCATCTTTTGCACGGATCGAGTTTCTTTTCTTGGCTATGTTGTAACTCCACACGGAATTGAGGTAGATGAGATGAAAATTGAAGCCATAAAGAGCTGGCCGGTTCCCCAAACCGTCACATAGGTAAGGAGTTTTCTTGGTCTTGTAGGATTCTACCACCGCTTCGTTAAAGATTTTAGCACTATTGCTGCCCCATTGCATGAGTTGATGAAGAAAGGGGTGGTGTTTCATTGGGGAAAGGCACTGAGGAGTCCTTTGACACTTTGAAGGACAAGCTTACACACGCACCATTGCTGCAACTTCCAAACTTTGGTAAGACTTTTGAGCTGGAATGTGATGCTAGTGGAGTTGGCATTAGAGGTGTTTTGATGCAAGATGGTAAACCCATTGCTTACTTTAGTGAAAAATTGCATGGCCCTGTTCTTAATTATTCCACATATGATAAGGAATTGTATGCACTTGTTCGTTCTTTAGAGACGTGGCGTCATTATTTGTGGCCTAAAGAATTTGTTATTCATTCTGATCATGAATCGCTTAAGTATCTTCGCTCTCAAAATAATCTTAATCGTAGGCATGCTAAATGGGTTGAATTTATTGAATCTTTTCCTTATATTATCAAACACAAGAAAGGGAAGGATAATGTGATTGCTGATGCTTTGTCTAGAAGATATACATTGTTGTCCTAGCTTGATTGTCGGATTTTTGGTCTTCAATCAATAAAAGAACAATATGCGCTTGATCCTAATTTTAAGGATGTGTTGCTTAATTATAGAGGGGGCATACATGGAATAAGTTTATGATCAATGATGGGTTTTTGTTTAGAGCTAACCATCTATGCATTCCAGTTGGTTCCGTTCGTCTTTTGTTGTTGTAGGAGGCACATAGAGGCGGATTGATGGGACATTTTGGTGCCAAGAAGATGGAGGAGGTGCTGTCCACACACTTCTTTTGGCCAAGGATGAGGCAAGATGTAGAGCGGTACGTGGCTCGGTGTGTCACATGTCAAAAAGCTAAGTTGTGGTTGAACCCACATGGATTGTATATGCCTCTTCCTGTTCCTTCTACTACTTGGGCTGATATATCTATGGATTTTGTGTTGGGTTTGCCAAGGACTAAGAGGGGGAGGGATAGCATTTTTGTGGTAGTTGATCGTTTTTCTAAGATGGCACATTTTATTCCTTGCTATAAGAGCGACGATGTTGTTCATATTGCTGACCTTTTCTTTCAAGAAATCATTCGCTTGCATTGTATGCCTTCTACTATTGTTTTAGATCATGACGCAAAATTCTTGAGTCATTTTTGGTGCACGTTGTGGAATAAATTGGGGACCAAGCTGTTATTTTCTACAACATGTCATCCCCAAACTGATGGGCAAACTAAGGTTGTGAATCAAACATTATCCACCATGTTGGGAGCAATTTTGAAGCGCAATTTGAAGATGTGGGAAGAGTGTTTGCCGCATGTGGAGTTTTCATATAACAGGGCAGAACATTCCACCACCAAGGTAAGTCCTTTTCAGGTAGTGTATGGTTTTAACCCCCGTGCTCCTATTGATCTTTTGCCTTTACCTACCACTGAGAGAATACATAGTGATGCTAGAGAGCATGCTGATTTTATTCGTAAGTTGCACAAAACAACTAAAGCAAATATTGAAAGAATGAATGAAAAGTATAGAATTGCTGGTAGTAAAGGTAGAAAATAGATTAAACTTAAACCGGGTGATTTGGTTTGGTTACATTTGAGAAAAGATAGATTTCCTGAGCTGCGTAAGTCTAAATTAATGCCAAGAGCAGCTGGTCCTTATAAGATAACTGAGAAAATAAATGATAATGCCTACAAACTTGAGTTGCCACCCGAGTTCGGGGTTAGTCCCACCTTTAACATTATAGATTTGAAACCTTATTTGGGAGAAGACGATGAGCTTGAGTTGAGGACGACTCCATTTCAAGAGGGGGAGGATGATGAGGACATCACTCCTTCGGATGTACCCACTGATCCTCCAACCGTCATGCAAGGTCCAATGACCCGGGCTCGAATGCGTCAACTCAATTTAGAGGTGAGCTCGTTCTTAAGCGATTCTTTTTATACTTTTGAGAATAGACTACTACCTAATGATGTTATCTTGCTTAGGAACATTGGAGAGGGTCATGAAGGACTTAGAGGATGTGGTGGAGGCGAAGATGACCAGCAAGGACATCAAACAGGAACCGGAGGCCCGGTCCAACATGATTTCGAGTCTACCTCGGCCTCCAGGACTAGTTTGCCTTAAACTGGTCACCCAGGACGCATCCAAACTATGTTTTCGATGATCCACATATGAATGGAAAGCTAATTTGATAAGGAAGCCAATCTAAGTGGTTTCACATCAAAAGCTGGTCAGAATCAACAGGAATCGTGGTCACAAGTTAGCGTCCAGAATCTGTCAGGGTGCTGCGACACCGTCTTTTGGTCCGTTGGACCATGTATCGAGTTTGGGCCCATTAGGGGCATATCCAGGGGTCTTGCATGACCCTAGAGTCTTCATAAATAGTCATTGCCCCTCCATTATGTTTTGGGTTTTGCTTAGATTATTCTGTCAAGAATAGTTTCACCATTCATCGGTTTGTGAGACCCCAACTTCATGAGATTAATCACTCAGCTGCAATTTGGTTGTGTTCTTTCTTGTTCTTGCTTGTGTTCTTCATTGTGCAGGCAGGGATTAGCCTTCTTGGCAAGGTCAACCTGGTCCGTGACTTGATTGATAACCAGAGGAGCTGTGGTGCTAAGATTGCAGGGTTCGATCTTTCGATCTGAAGCCGGATTGGTGTGTAATTCTCCACCACAACGATAGTTATCTCTACCAGATGAAAGATCGGGATCCCCGTCCCCATTACCTATTTGTAAGTGCTTAATTCTACATGAATCCTTGAGTCATACATTTTTCTTAGGATATATCCGTGACCTGTACTAGCTAATATAGAACTGAGCATGAGAATATTTTCTAGTGGATAGCTTTTGGTCCTTTTATCTTATATATATGTGAGAAATCTTTGTTACTTCAATTCTTTAGTTACTTGATGGGCAATTGTTTTTTAGTTACCAAAAGTATGTTGTTTCTTTTGTTGTGGCCACTGCCGTCACCTTTAGCAGGGTCATCAGGGAGGTGACTGATGAGGTGTTCATTTGTTTGTTTTGCTTCGAAGCGGGTTTTGGTAGGATGATAGAGACGGCGTGCAAATACAGACACATGCTAGTTGCTAACTTGCTACCCTCCTCGGCTCCTCCCCTGTGCTACCCTCCTCTCCTCTATTGTTGCCACCTTTCCTATCCTTTATGTTTGGGAAGTAGCTGTTGCTTTTTTACACCTTTTCCTCTCTATATTTGTTAAGCAGCTATTGCTTTTTTTGCCAAATCTCCCCTCTCCTCTCCTCTCCTCTCCTTTGTTTTGCCGATGATGAAATAGTCCAAGTCCATGCATTATATGGAATATGAGCTGATGATCAAGAACTTGTGAGGAACTTGGCATCATTAGCAGTCGCCCCTACATTACCTCCTCCTCTCTTCTTTGTTATGATGTCTTGATGCTCCAAGTTCAAGATCAGATGATGATTGACATGTTTTTGAGGCCCCTACTACTTCTACTACTCATTTTTTATATATTGTTGTTTTATAGTACTACTTTGGTTTATAGACCTTTTTAATTTCTTATACCTTCTCGCGTACCTAAAACACACTTTCTTACATCTATTAGAACAAAGCGCAAAATAATGTCGTGGACACCAGATAGTGCAGCCCGATGCCCCGAGCATGATGAGCAGCTAACCTATGAGGAGCAAGCACTAGAGGACCAGCTAACTCAGGAGCGGTTCGATAACGAGGTAGAAAAGGATCTAGAAGTGATGCTTACTCAGGAGCAGTGTGACGAGGAGGAAGGGGAGCAGAAGGAAGAGTAAGGGAAGGCTGCTGAAGGCGAAGAAGTTGATGATGATAAGGACTCAGAAGAGGGATATGTAAGTCCCGAGGATCCTTTCCCACGTGAAGCCAGAAGGAGGCCAACGGAGGAAGATTTGGACAAGAATTTTGACCCGAACGAGGAGGTAGGGAAAAAGCCTTAGCTTATAAATTTTGCTAAAACTTTGGTTATGTTACCTCTGCTAACACTTTGACCTGTCGTATATACAGGTCCCTCCTAAAACTCGGAAAAGACGACATCGACGTCCGCGACATCTCACTGGACAAGACGGAGTAGAGGAAAGGAGAGCAGAGGCAACAGCCACAGAGACAAACATTGAGGCCTCTACTCCACAACCTCAAGACACAACCACGACTACCAAGCCTAAGAGGAAACGAGGGGATAGAAAAGCAAATATATATCTAGATAAGGCATGCTATGTGATAACAGAGGTCGGGCCAGCAGGAGAGATCCTTGAGCTAAAGGAATTAAGAGGACAATTCTGTAATGCGATCGAGGCCCTAGTAAGAGATAAATTGAACCCAGCAATCCCTAACTGGAAAGAGGTACCAGAGAACAAAAAGGATGAACTATGGGATAGGTAGCTGAAGCTCAATTTTAGATTTCCGGAGGGTAAGCATGAACTAGTAAAAAATGCTTTTAGGATGATGGGAGAGTCATTCCATCATTGGAGGTCGGAGCTCAATAAGAAGTATATCCAAAAGGGGTTAACTCCCTTCAATGAGTTCGGCAAAATAACTCCTAGTCATTGGGAGGAGCTCGTGGCTCAAAAGACTTCACCGGAGGCATTAGAGCTCAGTGCCCGTAACATCGAGCTGGCGAAGAGGAACAAACACCACTATCATCTAGGCCCCGGTGGCTACTATGCAAAGGAAGAGCAATTTAGGAAGATGGACGAAGAGGCCGTAGCTGCTGGGAATATCAATGTGATTCATTTGAAGGTACGCTAAAGGAATTGGATATATGCGAGGAGTATAGAATCATCCGGCGGTAATCTTAAGTTTGATAACTCGGAGACCCAAGAGGCAGTATCAAGGATACTGAAATATGCTGAAGACAAGGAAAAGGGTTCATTCAATCCTTCCAGAGAGAGTGACGAGCTTAACCTTGGCTTGGGAAACAAGGAGCACATAGGCCGCACCAGGGGGATAGGGAAAAGGATGACCTAGAAACAAAGATTCAAAGAGGACAGGCACATATACAAGAAACATGGCAGAGATCGGGAGACTAATCTTGAGCTCCAAGTGAAGGCTCTAGTTGTGAAGGCGCTAGAGGAGCAAGGACTGTCTATGGAGCCATGAATATTAAAGACGCCGCTGGGAGAACTGGCATTAGTTGGCAGCCCTCCAAAAGTTCCTAGCAACCAAGGTTCCACTGCAGCCACAACCCCCATCGATCGCATACAGGAACCAACTAGTTGCACCTTGGTGTTTCTTAGCAGCCGGCAGAACACTATGATGGAGGTGGCAATGGGTGTGGCACATCCTCCCGGTGGCTTACACCACAATAATAAGATACCATCGGACTACACTAGGGTCAAGGTGCATAGCATGAAGCCCGAATTCATGCAGTGGAAGATAGACTACGCAACTCCCAAGAGGCTAGTGTTACTCAAAGACGTTATGAGGCAATTCATCCTCTGGTACAAACAGGACATTATATTGACTACTTCTTCACTGCCTCCCCCTCTCCCAAATTTGGAGTGAGTTATTGAGGTCGGGGAGATATTTTCACCATCTTGTGACCACCACATTCCTAAGATGCCACATTCTTCCCCGCCTCCTAGCGAGCATGTGCCTGATGAGATGCCACAACCTTCTCCAGCTCATACCGAGCAAGTGCATGATGAGATGCCATAGTCTTCTCAACAAGCACAGTCGATATATGAACAATGAGTGCCTCTTGAAGAAGGTGATGCACAAGAAGATGAGGACGTGCCTGAATGAGAACTTCGAAAGAAGCATCCAATCACCATAAGGCCAGTTTTGTTCCGATGAAAGATGTTTCGTCGGTGTCCAAGTGGTATTCCCATGACCAGTTCAAGCCTAAGAACCAAGTTAAAAAAGTCCCATCATGGGATTCTGAGGAGGCCGTCACTAGCAAACTCCACCAAATTACAAAGTAGTATCCAAATGTTGATGCCATCAAATGGTCAAAGGATTGCCCAAAAATATATGAAAGAGGCAAGCCCTTCCTACCAAACCGGGACATCCAGCGCCTACCACTTAGAATGAGAAGGTTCCATGATTGGTACTTGTGTGTTCTCCCAACGAGCATAGACCTCATACAAGCATTCTTCCCTATTGCAGAACCAACCAATTTATAAGAATACAAGTATAATGGCAATCCGTAAGCGGTCGCACTATCATACTTGAATCCATATAAACCCGGTAGTCCGTCGAGTACCACGACGGGTCTCGATAAATGATTTACAACAACCAAGATCGTACAGGATTCAACATACATGCCACATATTACATATGGTTCGCAGATACTTTTCATCATCAGAGTACGAATAAAAAGTTATTACAAACTGAGTTTGGTAAACAAAGCGGAAGCAAACAAGTTCGAAGATAAAGTTTCCAACATAGTTTGATACAGTGCCAAGCCAGATCACGGTCCACAAAAGCAAAGATAGGAATTACTAAAGAAGCATGCCCAAGGCTTACTCCTCATCCACAGTGGGATAGAAGCAACTCTTGCAATAACCATGATACACAGTGCCATCTGCAACAATGGGAAAATAAAACCCTGAGTACGAGAAGGTACTCAG